>NW_025544813.1:303701-514415 GCF_000150115.1 Histoplasma capsulatum G186AR | reverse complement strand
TCTTTTTTCATCATATTTCGTTGTATAAAAGCCCCAAAAAGTATACATATAAACACACACAAAGACCACCCAGTGTACATATATCCTATTTTATATCTTTTCCCTTTTCTTTATTTATTCAACCAGGCGCAGGCCATGTCTATGTCTACGCAGGTATGCCCCGTTTATACGCATCATTGTATCCACATAAAACCAAAAAAAGGAGCCGGGGGGCGGAGAGGGGAATGCCAGACTGGACTGAGTTAGGAAGGGTGAGGTGCTTTGTAAAAATGAAATGCACTCGATGATCCGGGCGGGTGACGAAAGGTTCCGCAAGAGAATCGAGCTGGCTTTTGCTATGTTATTTTTTTTTCTATCGTATAGGTGTATAGAAGGCATATCTATCTACATTTGCTGCACATGCAGCTTTATTTGAGTACATAGTACATAGCTAGGGTTGAGGAATATTTTTTTTTTCCTCTACTAAAACTTTGGACAGATTTTTTTTTTTTTTTTTTTTTAGTTCTTTCTGATACAGTGAGGGCTGCGGGATGCCTTTTATCGCTCCAATCTGTCCCTATTGCCTATTTATTACTTCTGCTGATCAAAGATGGGCCATCGAATGGGAAGCATGGTAAAATAAAACCAAGTTAAATAACTAACTCCTCTCTATACTCCGTAATCTAACAACAAAAATCGATATATATAAAGAAATATTTGGGAAGGGAAATAGCAATTGTCTTGAAAAAAAAAAAAAAAAAAAAAGAGCTCTATATTATTACATAGATGCTAGTTACATCTACTTATTTCATATCCTAAGGCTTGATCGTTCCGTACTCATACAACACACAACAGGTACAGGGACGGGGACAGATACAGCACTTATAAATTCTGATCATGAAGAAGAAGCTATTGGGAGAAACACTTGGTTGGTTTGAAAAAAAAAGAGAAAAAACTCCTTTTATTGTCGCCCCTCGGTCCTTTTCTATATACGTATATTTTACAATTAGGAGCAGACAAACATTGAAGTCGAAAAGGAAATTTCCGCGAGATGTTTAGAAGGGCTAGAAAAGGAGAATCAAAGTACGTCAAGTCAGCGCTCAACTCCAAAATATATAGAGAGCAACCCCATATCTGAACAGACCCTGAAATAATCGGGCGAATATGGGGGAATGGAAGGCTAAATAATGATCATGGGGTGCGCTAAGAGGTAACGGATGTCGGATGCACTAACGTTATCTTCAGGAGGGATACTCCGTTCCCAGTATCCGCCAATGACGGGGATGTTCATCAAGATATCCTTCCGGACGCGGGGGACCTCCCCGAAGAAGAAAACAGCAAAGATGCCGGCGGTGGCGCCGAAAGCTGAGGCGATTGTGCCGCTGTATTTGTCGTAATAGGATAAGTTAGTTGTGTTACGATCGTATAATTGGAATAAGGGAGCTAGGGATATTGGGGTGTAAGAGAATGACAAGCCACTGCATAGGTAAAGACAACAGCAGGGAGCAGGAAGACGCGAACGGTGCGTGCATGTATAAGAAAAGGCTTACTATCGAGTAACAGTTTTTAGAGGAAAGCCGGCAAACTGAGGTTGTTTCTTGATTCTGCATGATAAACGCACGGCCCGTTAGCATTGTGGTCGCAAGAGAAACTTCTATCAATCAGCCCTGTACGGATATCATAAGAATCCATCCCGTATGGATGGAAGAAGTCCAATAGATCTGCAAAATTATTCCTCCCGTGGCCATGATGGTTTCATCACAATGTAGTGGAGTTACGATGGATGTTAATTTATCCCTCTATTCTTTCTCCTGGAAGGGTTGTGGAAAGCCACAGACCAACGATTTCATCCCTCCCCTTGGAAAATATTGTCCAATATCAAGTCCGCTCCATCACCGCATAATCCGATATCCCCCGGGTTCTCCAGTGCATTTTCAGCCAGCTTTCCGCGCACGATTTGTTCTCCTCCAGAATTTCCAGCAGCAGGCCCATCCACGTCACAAAGATAAAAAAACAAACAAGAAAACGAAGGTAATCCTCACCTCGATGCAAAAGGGCTGAACTGGGCCGTAGCAGCCGCATTGGCCGAGCGAGCGGACGTAGGCAATACCTATTACCAAAGAACCAGTCACATTAGCCAATAGCTCCATTATGCCCCCTTTCCAATCCTTTCCAAGAACTCTCAGTGTCATTTAGAAAAATGCAAAAGAAAGAACGAAAAGGACACAAGCAGGTACAGAAAAATCCTAGCGATTTTCCAAAAATTCAAAAGATCTTTTTGCCTCTCTTTCCCCCCTTCCCCCTTTCCCCCTTTCCCACGTAATTTGATTGGACCACAACGACGACGAAGGAAATCGGCAATGGGGATACCCGCGGTATGCGCTGGCATTTTCGATGTTAATTTGGATCCAGCAGCCAGCGCGGGGCAGCGCACACTGACCGACCCTAGCTCTCTTCAAGTCTTTGACATTCCGAATGCACGAAGTAATGTAGAATGGGGCCTTCTGCTAAAATTTGCCAATTGCAGAAAAAAAAAAAAATCTTGCGCGATTCCTTCCAGACGGATGGGCTTAACTCCACTCGTGCCAGGTTGCGGTTCTCTCTATGCCATCTTTCTCTTCATTTTCATCTTCATCTTCGTCGTCATCGTTCGTTCGTCGGAAAGGAAATAAGTTCCCGCATCCCCACCGAAATCCCTTCCATCTCGCTCTCCTCCTTCACCCCGTTCGCCAGGAAGGGCAAACCAGCAGAAAACAACCACACAAGCTCATCCCAGCACCAATAATCCCGATCCCAATCCGCCCATTCAATACCTCCCCCGAAAGTCTCACCACCTCAATTCGCTCAACATCCCGAGCCACATTATAAAAGAAAAAGGCCAAGTAAACACACAAACACAGACATACGTACCATCGTCAGAATAGAGAAGAAAAAGTAATATGAGGAAGCAAAAAACGGGACAGAAGCCGGCCAACGAAAAGAGTCCCCAGGAAAGGAAAGGAAAGGAAAGGGAAATAGGGTGGATAGGTAATGAATTGGCTTTTCTTTTCTTCGTTCGTTCGTTCGTTCGTCGTCGTCGTTTGTCGGGAGGAGCCGCTTGTTGCCCCATTTGGCAGCGTCACGTGGATGAATTCTATAGATCACGTGGTATAAAATCCGTTTTTCTCCGAAGCGAAGAACAAGTCCATGTTCAAAATCTACAAAAGGAAGAATGAGAAAGAGAAACCGAAAAAAAGAGGGAGGATAGAACTCATATCTTGAAATGTACCTCTATATTCATTCTCAGTTTTTATATACAGATGGTATAGTGATGAATAGTAACAATAGCCTAGGTGATATAGACAGTTGAAAGAACTAAGACACTGAACACTGAAAAAATGAATGAAAAAAATGACAAGACAGAGGGGGGTACTCCTTTTTTAATCAACTGATTGATTGATTGATCGATAGATCAGTCAGTCAGTCACAAAAGAACAAAAAAAAAACAAAGAGCACAACCAGAGAAATCAAAAGAAATATAAAAAACGGGGCAGAAAAAGCTTGTACAGTATGCATTTGATAAGAAATATATCAGAAATGAAAGAGAGAAAAAGACACAAAATGCGAAGTGAAAAACAAAATATAAACCCAACCACCCAAACCCATTGAAAAGGTCACACACACACACACACATATATATATGTATATCTAAAGAAGAAAAAACTTCCCTTTTCACCATTTAACCTTTTTTTGGTTCTCCCTTTATTTTTTAGTGGGGTAGATGTAGGTACACTTCCCATCTTCACATCTTCACATTTTGTTTTGGTGTCTATTGTTTCCCCCCATTTCTTCTTTTGTCGATGTCCCTTGCTCATTTTGTTCTCGTCGCGGTAGATAGATAGGCAGGTTAAGAGAGGGTTTATGAAGACAAAGGAATGGAGTCGGGCCGACATTGAAGCGAGGAATCCGGAGGAATATATATATAGTAATAAACACTCCTCTTGGTTTTGTTGATTTTGTGTGTGTGTGTGTGTGTTTTCTTTTTCTTTTTTGTTCTTGTTAAGATTGTTGTTGATATGCAAAGAGAAGCGAGCCAAAAATGAAGAAAAGAAAACGGAAACAAATCTGATGATGACAAACAAGCAGAACAGAGTGAAAAGGAAAAAACAAAAAAAAAGGTGAAAGGAACATTTAGCAATGCATAAGACAAAGGGAACATGAAAAGATAAAAACCACCAAGCCCTCCCAAACCACCCAAAAACCACAAAGCAAAATAATGCAAAGGGATGGAATCCTTTATGGGTGTGAAAGAGTGAGCGAGAAAATCTTGTACAATCTCAAATGAAAAAGAAAGAGGAAGAGAGAGCAAAGACACCAAAAACAGGAAAAGATGAAGGGGTCAAGCAGACTATGTACGTATGCAATTTCTTTCTTTGCTGGGGGTTTTTTCTTGCCCTAGTTATGAGGAAAAATGAAGACAGCCGTTAACATCAACATAATCTGGCATATGTAGCTTTCCTCCTCTTCTTCCTCCTCCTTTTCCTCCTTCATTCTCGTCCACATTTATCCCCCTTTTCCGCGAAACAACTGTGTATGTATGTATGTACGTGGGGATTTTTCTGAAGTGGAGGAGGAGCAAATCCCGATAACGAAAGAGCGGAGGGAGGGAAAATTGAATGAACGAATGCAATAACTTTTGTACTGAAGCAGAAAAATGAGCAAGAAAGAACAAGGAAGAATTTCTTTTTTAAGGGGGAGGAAGCCCACTCCTATGAAAAAAATATCAAAAAACAAATAATCACAAAAAAATAATAAAAAATGCTCCGTGTCTCCAAGTCTATAAATGCTAGATGTGTATTTGTGCGTGTCGTCCGATTTTTTGCCAGGAAATGAGATGTTGTGGAGGTCGCACCCCCGCGCCAGCGCTCTTGGATTGGTGCTGCCACTCGACGATGAGGGAATAGGCACAGAAAAAAAAAGAAAAGAAAACGTTGCGTTGCGTTGCGTTGCGTTGCGTAGCCTCTAGTAAAATGTCTGCAAAAAGAAAAGTTTTGATTTTCGGCCGTAAAGTGCTGTGCGTTTGGTTGTTTCGCATCGGTGTTTATTGTGTTTTTTTTGCCTGATTGGCTTGATTGATTGATTGCTTGCTTGGCGTTTTGCATCCAGAACGTAATGGAAGGGGGTAAAGCAGTAAAGTCGAACCCTAAAGCCGACCCTGTCATAATAAGTAATCATAGGAGGGATTCATCCTCGTAGCCCTCCTGTAGCCTTCGTAGTATTGCTGTAAGGGTCTGAACAATAACTTCATATCAAGCGAAAGGGCTGATTTCAGCTTAAGCTGCACGCAGTGTCGTCGCAAAGTAGCGGAATATTGGGTCCCTGAGGATCTAAAAGGCGGCTGACGGTTGAAAAGTCCATGGCGGTGGCGGCATCGGCATCTGCTAAACAAAACAGGAACACAAGACTCTGAAAATCTCCTCCCCGTTCCACCCAGCCATATCGATCCCGACTGGAAACGTCTCCCCACTCCCTTGTCAGGGGGCCACATCGTGAAGCCAAAACGATACCACGAAAGATTGATTGATTTTCGGTACCCGCAAGCCCAAGCAAAAACGGAAACGACGAATATGGCGAGCAAGTGAAGGTAATATAATATATATCAGGACTGTGTTGTGGCTCGTTACTCAAGGTAATCATGCCCAAAGGGAGTATATACTAGTATTCAACATGAAAATGAAGATTGGACTGGATCGATTCGATGTCACCAGCAGAACAACGGCTTGAGGAAAATCCCTGGATTCCACATTTGATCGAAGAATCTATATCTGTATCTGAAATAAGGTCTTGCAAGGTCAAGGTCGGTTCGTTAGGCTAGTTCGTTTTGGATGCGGGAGATTCGCAGTATGGCAACCTAGCAGCCTTGGATTGAGGCAGGCAAACTCCGAACAAAAATCGATTCCAACACCGTCGGAATAAAAAATAAACAGCTCCAATACAGCACATGGCAAGAAATGTTTATAAAAGGCCATCGTACGCATCTTCAAAAGAAAAGGGGGGAGAGAATTACAAGTGGCAATATATAAAAGTAGGAGGAGCGCCAAACATGGCCGTGGTAATTCGGATCGTAAGTGCGAGTTCGAGAAAAGAAATGTTTCACGTTATCGGCCGTCACCATCACCGTCAAACAAACATGCAGCAAAACCTGCGCGTTATTGGCGTGCAGGTTGAACGGTTCCTATAATCCAGAAGGAAAAACAGAAAAAAGTTAATGAGGTGGTCTGCTCCACGCTGCAGCAGCAGGCTATTCTGCGACATGTTAAAAAGTCCACAAAGGGATTATGGGGCGAGCGTACCGTCACCGCCCAGACTGGTGGATGCTAAATAAAGCCCATTCAAACCACCTTCAGGTTGCCCACTCGTTGCCGTCGGGTAAAACTTTCGATCGGTCTCAACTTGGGGGTGCATCGAGTCGGGAACCGGAGCCACTGAAGCTGGAAACATTGGTTGCATGTAGCCATCTTGAGTGCCGGCCTGGAACATGGACGTCCAGTCGATTTCGCCTGGCTGACCGGGGTTCGGTCCGGTAGGCATGCCAGGGCGTTTGCTATCAGGCATGTTGTTGGCAGATTTAGCTGCATCGATAGGGGGTAGGTCAACGTTCGACTGGCCAGTTGTGTCAGCTCCAGACTGTGCGAGATACGAACTCTGTTTGGATTCAGCCATCCAGGGAGCTCTCTGATGCGTCTGGTTTTGGGCGTATCCATGATCATCAACTTGACCACGGTTGATCCCGCCAACAGGCTGCATCGGAAAACCAAGGGGCCGTGGATCTGTAAATCCGGGGTTGTGGTGACCAGAGGCCATGCCAACCCCGTTCACGTGCCCTTCCCCAAACGGTGTTCCGACGATACCATTAGAAGCCGGGATGGAGCTACTGACATCTCCTGAAACAGGTTTGGGGACAATGCCCGCAGCCTGAGCTTTCTTCAAATGAGCGTGGGGGTGCGACAGGTGAGTAGCACCAGTCGGATTGCCGCGACGTAATGAACATTTTTGAAAGTGGCGTTTCAAAATATCGCTTCGGGAAAATGTGTCTTTGCACAAAAAACACATGTACGGGCGATCGCCAGTATCTATATTGAATAATAAAAGGATAAGACATCGAAATAATCCAAATATCAAAACAAACGTATTTTTCCCTTTTCAAGTAGGTGGGAAGGGCTGATCAAGGGCTAGAACTGAACTTACGCCTCAATAGATGCCGCTTAAGATGCTTTGCATGTAGATATGTTTTGTTGCAATGCGGGCAAGGGAACTTGCCATCCGCGTCTTTCGCAGGCATAGCAGCTTTTGTGGTGCCATTTGCTCCGTTAGTAATAGCAGCCGCCCGTCCTGGAACACTTGGAAGAATTCCCCTCCGACCTTGGGATCCGACTACCTGGGTGCGTGGCAGGTCCTTTGGAACGAAAGTTGCTGGGGAAGTAGGTAAGCTATTTGTTGTTGCCACTGCGAGTCCCTTTGGCCCTGTATCACTGAACGAACCGGAAGGTAATGTACCACCAAAATCTGTTCTTCTATCCCGAGGAGGAGCAGGCGCAATGGGCTGAGGATAGGCCTGGGAGGTAGTCGACGGAGGCAACAAGCCATGCGACGGATATTGTTGCTGGCTGTGATGATGGGTTAGGAACGAGGAAGGGGGCAAGCTGTTGACGGTAGTATGCGGCGGCATAGGAGCGGAGGACGCAGCATACACGTCGTTGGCGGACGTGGTTGGATACCGGGGCATCTCATGTCGGTATGGCTGTCCTAGATAGGAGGGATGTACAGGAGGATGGCTCTGTGGATGTTGGAGTGGGGGCAAGGTATGCGGCTGCGCCATTGAATAGTGTGGCTGCATCTGGTACTGATGCAGGTTGGACAGAGGCGGGGGTCCTGGAGGGGGAATATTTGCAGGAGGCCTCGAGGCTTGCGCTCTGATGTTGGGATCCATAGCGAAGGAAAGAAATAGAGGAAAAGTTCGAACCGTGACCTTGTAGGATCGTCCAAACCATCGATTGTGGGATTGTTATACACCCCGAAGACCTCTTTTTTTAATAAAAAAAGAAGGAAAAGAAAACGGAAAAGAAAAAGAAAAAGGAAAGAAGGGGAAAAAAAGAAAAAAGCGTTGTTCCTTGGGGGGGTGGGTCGTTGGGCCTGTTAGAAGGGAAAAACTACATGTTGTCAGCCGTCATTATCCTGTCAATGCGAATGCCACGCCCAATGCCACGGATCTGCTTCTTTGTTCTCATGTTTGAAGCATGCGCGCATCATCGTGCCCAAAACGGTGCTGCATTCCAGCTTGTTCATTGTGGGAATTCAAAAGGGAACAGGTACTAACCCGAAAGGAATGCAACAAATTCGCGAATGGTGTCGCGATTCGAACAACGACAGGTTAATTCCGGACGAAGGGCGCACGCTGGCTGGTAATTCCCCGGACAATGGGCCTGAAGAACTTGAGAGAATGTGTGTGCGTATATATATCTATATATATATATAGTGGGAGAGTCGTGGAGAGGAGTGTTTGTGTGAGTGAGTTAGTGTGTTGTTTTGGGTGTTTGTGAGAGAGAGAGAGAGACACGAGAGTTGACAACGCGGGTGGATCAGGAGACGGTCGAGGGTGAGATAGACTACGACCAGGGCTCCACCTTGGGACGGGAACACGAGTGGAGGCTCTTAAAAAAGACTGGGAGCACAACCCAACACAGTGGACAAGGGAGGGCGGAGGTAGCAGAGGATAATTGGGGATAGTTGGGGATAGGGCTCCACCAGCAGAAAACAATGGAGGAACAGAAGAAGGATTGAAGAATGGAAGAATGGAAGAGCAGAAGAATTGAGTCCTGGGTATGGATGAAGGAGCGACTCGAGACTCGGGATGGACGAGAGTCCGTGAGGATTAGAAGGAGAGAAGTGACAAATGGAGGGGAGGAGGAGTAACAGCAGTAATTTTTTTTTTTTTTTTTTCGGTGCAATGGATGGGATGGATGTACTTGTATTGTGGTTGTGGTGATGGTGGTGGTGGTGGATGGTGGTGGATGCTGGAGAAGAAAGGAAGAAAAAAAGAAAGAAGAAAAAGAAAAGAAGAGGGCAAGCCAATGGATATGCTTCGGGGCTAGGGGCGGGTGTGCACGATGAAGAAATATGAAATAATAAATAAATAATAAAAATAAAATAAAATAAAATAAAATAAACGAGGAGGGAGAAAAATATCAGAAAATGACAGAAAAATGACAGAAAAGAACGCAGCGGCGTGGCGGTGTGCCGTGGGTCGTTCGTTTCCTAGCCGTCCGTTGGCTGGTACTGTCCCGTACGGTGTACGGAGTACTCAGTACGATAACGCAAGACCAGCAGCCCTAGCAACTGGCAGCCCACAACGTAACTTGTCAACTTGTACCTGTACCCGGACCTGGACCTGTCCCGTTGTTCCTGGACCTGTGCGCACTCCCCCGATACTCCCCCGATACAGCGCGGTGCTGACCTGGCGATAAGTACTATACAGATTGATTACAGAGTACGGAGTACCTGGGTGCAGATTATTGCGACGAGCCTATCTCTACCCTGACTCGCTCGTCGAGTCGCCGCCGATCAATCCTGCAACGACGAAGTCCGGGCTCCTTCCTGCCTACCATCAAACCTTCTTCCACCGTTATGCGGTTTCTCCACTACTTGAACTATCTATTACGAATTCCGATAACGCTTAAATACTTATAGCAATATGAAGAATATGAAGAATATATCACCTGCTGTACGGCCCCGTCGTTCACCGTCCAGAGAATCCCTTACTTCCTGATACAGCCATCAAGGAGCAAGGGGGATTCTTCAGCGAAAAATGAACGGGAAAAAGTAAAAAAAAAGTCACTGGCCAATCATGTAAAGCGAATCAGAAAATCGAAGAGTAGAAAAATCCAAAAAAATCCAAAAATCATATGAACAAAGCTCTAAAAAGCGCTCTCGAAAACCTGGAACACCCCTTTTCCGGTATTTGGTTCTCGGAATCTTGGGACCTTTGGTTTCGGCCTTATAATTTTCTGAGCTTGGGATTTAGGGTTTCTTGTTGCGGGATTGGTCTATGGTTATAGCTATTCTGGTTCCGGGCGTCGGCCGTCTCAAGAACAACAGGGAGGGAAAAGAGAGAGTGTGTGAGTGAGTGAGTGAAAAAAGATGACTTCCACTCAACTCCCAAGACGACAAGGATAAAAGGCAAAAGCAAGTAAAGAAAGCATAAATTGCGTGACGAATTCTGGATATCTGCCGTTTTAAGAATAATGCTTTTGTTTCGCCCTCGAGTGGCAAAACAACCTAGCCCGCTGCCATAACAGGAAATGGTCGGAAATCTCAAGAAGCGAAAAAGGGAAGCAAAAAAAGGGAAGCAAAAAAAGGGAAGGAAAAAGCGAGCAAAGATCATAAGAGAGCCTTACACCTGCTTGGTTGAGGACGATGGAAGGTGGCCCCTTTTTACTTCGGATCTCGATGGATATGACGCCACGCTCCCTGTTCCGCGGTTTGGTACTTTGGAATATATTGATTGACTCGTGGTAGTGGCCTGCGGAACCAACCACGACAGGCACCGGAACGTGAGAAGATAATTGGCTTTTTGGACCAACTGCGACAAGGCGGAGGGAGCCTCTGGGAGGGGTGGGGACCAGCGGAAGCATGTGTGAGGCAGGGTGAATGTTTCCGGAATGGCAGAATGGTGTGGAGGGGTTGAGCGTTGCGCCAGCGGAGGAGCGGCGGGCGGGAAATCAGTAGAATAAGCAAAGCTTGGGTTGATTGATTGATTGGCAGCGGAACGATGCGACAGAGAGAGATATCCAAGCTGTTTTACTACGAACAGAACATTCCCCTTTTGGAAGCCTGTCCTGTCCCCCTTGCGAGTCAGGTGTCCAAGGCCACATTGAGTATTCGCTTCTACATAGTACACCCCTGATACCTACGAATAATCCCCGCCAAACACTCCGATCGCGGAATCCCACAGACAACCCAGACAAACCACACGCGCCCACGCACGGCCAAACGCACGGCCACGCACGCATGCATGCTCACCGAATGGCAAAACCCCCCGTAACAAATCATACACAACCGACCGTACTCGCGATAACAAGGGACGAAATTATATACTGCTTGATATTACTTGCTCTTACCTGGGAACGGTACAACTTTGAGAATAACTGCCTTCCAAAAACAGGGTCTTGGCAAATCTCGGTACCATTGAAAACAAAACCCTCTCCTTTCCTGAGCCTGAAACCTAGTTTAGACGAGAAACTTTAAAAATCACATCATGCGATGGATGGTAACATGAATAATATGATTCTTATCATTACGAGTTAACGTTATTACTCTTAAGTTGACTAGTTAGTTGGTTAGTTAGTTAGTGAACTACTCTGATTATTAGTTATGTACTGTTACATGACCCCCCGGACTAGCGCACCACCCACGATCATGCTCATCTAACTAGCATGTGTGCTACGGAGTAGTTATTTTCTGAAAACATTTCAGAAAAGCTGACCGTGGCGAGGGGCTTTTGCGAACCACGATGGTCTTTGGCCCATGCCATTTCAAGGTTGGAGCAATGATCAACTCTACCAACGCTAATGTCATCCCCGTCTAGAATACCTACAACCCATACACGCGGATTTATTTATCTCTCATCAACCCCTTGAACTTTCTAGAGGTAGGATATAGTAAGAATTGGAGGTTAGATTTGAAGATTAGATGAGGGAGCTGGTTAGTGGAATTAGACCCCGAGAAACAGCGGAGAGAAGTCTCTCCCTCTTCCACCTTCTCTGGAAGTAGAAATATCACTAGTGTGTTGAGTTCTATTATTGTTCTTATTCTCAGATCTTTTGAATTCAGAATCCCCACCAGGCTCTCAGGGCAACACCCTCATGTGATATCAAACTCTATTTTAACATGGGTCTACAAGCAAAAATAACCATCCCCTTACGCAGTACAGCTAGGTTTTCACCCGCTCAAAAATCTCTCATTGGTAGCTCAAGAGCCAATTCACAACTCACAATCGAATACCATTGTTTTTAGCTAATAGCCGCCCAGAACGGAGCTTCTTAATTGCCCCATCTGGCTGTACTACATGTAACTAACTGCAGTCCTGCCATTGCTAACTATGTATGTAAACTTCATTTCATGCCCACAAGGTCCCCATGTTGTCGCTGCTTAATCATCACGTCATCACCCTCTCCATACACAGGACGGGTTACCATACCGGTATGCAGGTATGCAGGCGTGTTCGCGGTATCCCAGAACTCCGACGCTGTGATACCGTCGGGCTGCCCAGCCGCTTCCAGACTCCAATAGCACGCACGCAACTTCTGTTGCAAAAACCAAATTTCAAACAGGAAGACCAAAAAAGAAAAGAAAAGAAAAGAAAAGAAACGAAAAGTAAAGAAAATCAAAATCAAAATCAAAATCAAACCCAAACCCAAAACCAAAAGCCCTTTGTACCTGAAATTGAACCATGGGTCAAACAAAAGATCTCAAAAAGGGCTTTTAAAAACAAGTAAGAAAGGAGGCAAATAACAACTTCCACCGGAAAAAAATAACCTTTTTTTTTTTAATTTTTCTCTTTTCTCTCCTGGCGGAATTTTCGTTTCTCTCTATTTTATATAGACTTTCTTGGCATGTATTGTAAAACACATTCGCCCCCCCGGGCACTGAATCTCGGGAAGACTGAAATATGCATTGGGGACAAACAAGCTGTTCGCTATACACTTGCATTCGCATTATTTTTGAAAATAATAAAGTTGAAGTTGTCTTAGCAAAAGTTAGTAATTTTATAAGGAAAGGCTGTGTTAAAGAAACGGGATGCTCTGCGAGCATACAATAATACATCAGCAAAACCAAAACTTTCTAGGGGTCCGATACGAAAAAAAATATGCATTTTCTTTTCTTTTCTTTTTTTTTTTTAATTTTTTAATTTTTTAATGTTACCCACCACGTGGCGGCAAGCCCCATAACCAGCTCTCATGGCGGCATGGCCAGGGAAAATAAAAAATAAAATAAAATAAAATAAAATAAGATAAAGGCTAAAAAATAGTCCCCTATTTTGTCTTCTATCTTCTCCCCCAGCCAAAAACCAAGCAGATGGAAGCGAGGTGGCATCGTAAAAACCATTCAAGGTACTGATTATCTAGGCTTGGCCCGCGTACCCGCCGCTGGGTCCTGGCTCCGGGCTCCGGGCTCCTGGCTCCGGGCTCCTGGAGGATGGAGCGATCGCAGCCTCCGAAGACCCCAGACCCCAGGGATCAATACCGCTCCAGCTCCAAGGTGGGCCTTAAGGTGGATAGATGGGTGTACCCACAAAATACACACAGCTCCAAGATATTCCATGCCACTGGCACACCCCAGCTGGCCGCTGTGGGGAGCGGGAGGGATAATCATTCATTCCTCTAGGCTTCGCGAACAACTTTCTCTTTTTAGGGTTTGGGATTGCTGGTTGAAGAGAGGAAAGTTACATATACCGTATACGCACGCATGTGCGAAGACTAGTATGAATGAATAGCATTATCCGTCCTGTGCCGCCTGCGGGGGACATTTATATCAGCTTCCATCGTCGAATTTTTCCGCAAAAACAATCGCAGGAACAAGATGCAAAAAAAGAAGACGCAGCGAGCCGTTCTCTGCGTTCTCCACACCCAGCAATATAATGCCGAGGCATAGGACGCTAGGGCTGGAAATCCCTTCCTTCGCCCCTCATGTTTCTCCTCCTCCCCCTCAACCACCACCACTCCTCTTAACTCGTGAGTGACGGGCATATGGAAGGATTTGGGACCTTTCTCCACCATTCCATCCTCTATTCTTCTATCCGACCCGAGAGCCTGCAGACAACAGCCATAACTTGGAAAGGCCCCAAGAATCCCCCCTTACCACGCGAAGTCTGGGGCTGAGTCTGCCAAGCCAAGCCAGGTTCAAAATCTAGCTCGAAAACCCCCCGGAGTCCCACCCACTTCGGCAATTCTCGAAAGGTTTGGCAGGTTTGAAGACGACGAAAGGGCCCAGCAGCAGCCGGTCAAAGGTGTAGTGTTAGTACATGTAATGTACTATCTCTGTATATATAAAAGTCAAGCAAGATTTTTTTTTTTTAATTCTAGTTCCTCATTCATTATTCCTGCGTTACTGTGAAGCCACTGCCCGCCAGGTTTTCTGTTTATTGTTTTCTCCCGTCTGGATATCCCAAAACCAAATCTGAAACCACGAACCAGCCAATAACGGGGGACCCCTCCCATCCTCATCGGCTTCTGGATATCCTGCTTGCTGGGGGATCCACAATATGCAAGTTATCCAATTCTACCCGGCGGCGCGGGCACCACATAGATTATAATGGTGGTGTTGGTGTTCCGCCATCGGGATCAGTCCGCTTATGATTATTCCGTACATGTTGTCTTTTTTACGCTTGGGCTTGGAGCCACTGATTGCCAAGCTAGGGGTTGGTTTTATGGAGATGATGATCGACACAGTCTGAAGCTTCATAATAATACCTTTCTTTATCTGAAGGGGGGATAAGTGAAGCAAAAAAGTTTGGCAAACTGTGGACCTACGATTGAATTACATACTCTATCTGTATGATTCTTCCTGGAGTTAGACCACTCAATTGGCCCTCATGCGTCCCGGACTGAAAACACAGAATTGTTGTTTCTACACAAGCGCATCCCTGGCGTCGAGCCGAAACAAATACGCGTGTTCAGGCCAGTGAGTGTCTACTAGTGCAACAGAAAAGCCATGGAGAAAAAGAATTTTGAGTTTGCCTGAGTCATGCACGAAATAATAATGCCCACCAATTATTCTTCAAAGCAACAGCCCCCTTCCCTCCCCTTCCAGGCATAACAATCAACTGTTCGTTGGCAAACACTTTGTTTGTTTACTGGTCAGAAATGGCCACAATGGACAGAAACTATTTCTCCCAACCTGACCAACGGGGCCAATTGGTTCTTCTGATATGGCAAGGCATGGCATGGCACATGCTTATGCTTTTTTCTGCTTGTCTGCTTTTGTCTGAAATCCTGTGAACCAAGCATCTGGCATCCCTCCCGAAACCAAACACTTCGCACAGACATGCAACGAATCAACGAACATCGCCGACACTACGGAGCACTGGCCGCGACCTGGCCAAGAAATGAGCAATTCACTGTACATTGACGGGATACCCTAGTTCGGCCTTCCCGGCCAATGGAAGCCAGCAGGTATGGAGGGCAATTTTTTTTTTCAAAATATAAAACCTGTCGAAAACCCGATAGTGGCAGATCCAACCCCGGCAATCCTTCCTTGGATCGCTCATATGGAAATAATGCACAAGCTTGACAGCCCATTTTTGACTCGTCGGCTGCTGGCTTGGCAGTTTCCCCCGGCGGTTAGCGCTGGCTGGGCTTGGTGATAGGACTGTAACTAATGCTGGCGCTTTGATGATATGACGTAAGCTGTAGTATCCTGAAACCCAACGGCATCGTCATTCGTTAGGCCGAGAGGACGCGGGATGGTTAGGGTTGACTTCGTTGAAAAGGCATAAAGAGGTGAAAAGTGGGCTGAATGCCGAGATATGCCGAACACGGAGTAGGCTAGCCAAGACATTGGGTCTGGCGTTCCTGGGTATCCTCAACTGAAATTTAGTCCAAGCACAGGGGGACAGTAGATATCGCCCCTAGTCAGAGAGACGCATTATTGACACACTGAAAACGGCTTGGTCCGGGTTGGACTCAAATTGGTACTTTCCGCATCAGCCCTTTTGAAAGCGAATGTTGAAATCCACGGGTGAATACGATTAACTAACCGTTCCGCGAAACACACAGGAAAACCCAAAGTGGTGAGCCTACCTCACCAGGAGTCACACTTCGTGGCGCCCAGCAACTTGGCAGCAGTTCAAATCTGCAGGACGCAATGCACCAGAGCTCGCGCCAATCCACGTTCAACCGTCCCAGCGCCCAAAAGCTGTTTGCAGCATCGAACGGCCCACGAACTACGGATCCCCTACCACTGCCTTGGGTGTCAGAGGACGATTCGTCAGCTCTCAACACATAAGGTTTAGTTGTTTTGTCTGAGCGCGCCTTTTTTTTTTTTTTTTTTTGTCGCTGGGCCGTGATTATGTTACTGCCACGCGTGTGGTGCAAACCCGTGATGTTGCTGTGTAGTATCATATTTTCGGACATTCCCACGGCAAGCTGATTTGACTCTCCATATCCAAGAATGTTTGTTCAACCTGTTCTGCCTGTCACAGCAGAGATCTCACTCTCCGTGGGAGGAACGCTCTCGTCCAAGGATTTAGGAATAGCGTTGACACGCGGAGCACAAGGACGCAGGGTGATGAAAGGCCATGAAGTCTCATCACCAGGCCCAGCTAATGAACCGGCGGCAGGCCCCTCTCATCTCGGGGAAGGGAAGGCGAGAGCATAAACGCGGTTCAGCACACCAGCCTCTGTTTAGTTACATCCGTACTCGTAGAACTCTCAACAAAATCTCACAGCCCCAATCAATACCTTCGGCCTCTGATCCTAGCCTTCACACAACATGTTGTTATTCACAGTAAGAGATGGATAAATGGACAGGGCTCACATCAACCGCCATCCATTGATCCGCAACTGGTGATAACTTCAGTGTCTCAGCTGTATCGCGAACCAGTGCCAATTTAGCAACATCAAGCCAAAATGTGATCCTTCCTTGACTCTCTGATGTATAGGTGCATGTGCATAACAGAAGGTGCTTAATGGTACACCTGCACGGGGCAATGTGCAGAAGAATTCTGTTACATATTTGCAAGCACACATCCTCTGTAGATACATGTATGTACAGTACAGTACATCTGCTTTTACAACTTACATTTTTGTCCCTGCCAGAGTCCTCATGTTTCATCGTTGCTGCTCCTTTGCTCAAAAAGGAAAAGCAAAAATGCAGACATTTAAAATAAGCTCCCACCCCCCGGGATAATTGTGGGTAACCTAAGCAATCGAGGAAGACCCAGTGCCCCACGACTCCACGATGGGGATGGATGGGAGTTCTCAACTTCTGAAGAATCTACAATAAGGAATAAAATTTGACATGGGGGCCCCCTCCTCCTTCATGCCCAGCTCAGGCCGTCTGGGTGTCTCTCCATTTTGTCTCCTACAAGGCTTTTTCTCAACAAGCATCCCAGGAAATAATGGAGCAGCCGAAGTTAAAAAATCTAAGCAGATAGTTAATGACACCGCATTTACCTGATTCAGCAAGGTGGAAAAGGAAAAGAGATGGCTGGGCACTGCAAAACAAGCTTCACGACGTTCTTGACCTCGAGGAAGAAACATCGAAAAAATAAAATATAAAAAAACCATAATTTTAAATGCTTTGTTTGAGCTTTTTAATCATAAGAAAACTAGTTAACAAATTTCACAACTTTACATTCAATAAGCTTTGTATCTTTTTTAAAAAATAAACAAAACAGAGTTGAATTGACTTCCAAATTTGGCGAGAAATTTTTTTTAAGATTTCTTTTTTAAATTTTTCTCAAAAATTTTCAAATTTAAAAGTTTAAAAAATATATATATTCTTCATATCGGTACCATGGTAATACCCTCGCTCATTACGAAACTTCCAGGTGTTTGGTGTTTGGTATTCTGACACAAAACAGCATTCCCCGATCTTTTCCCCTCGATGACACAATTTGTGTCGTTTTATTATTAACCATCGAAGGGTTCTGGAAGAAATGAGAAATGAGGCTCATGCCCAGATCTCGGTGGCCCTGGGATCCATGGAATGGATTCCAGCATCACAAGTCACACAAAACTCTCCATGCATTCATTCGAGATGGAAGTAGTTAGTTAGTTACCAACTAGTAAAGAATGATAAATAAACATCCTCCATTCTATCTCCCTGTTCGCAGCTCAAAACCGCCAAGTCTGCACATGTTGACTAACCGGAAATGCGCAGTTGACCAGTTCTTTTGCCCGAGGCACTTACTCTTGTATGCGTCGGTTCTGCTCAAGAAGGAGACATGGGCATGGGTTTGGTCCAATGAATAGTTTATATAGAGTTCTGCACGGTGGTCAACGAACTACAGAACAGTTCTAACATTCTTTGTTCCCGACATTTCAAATATCTTTTTCCTTTTGATCATGTATTTTTCCAAAAAAAAAGAGAAAAAAAAAGAAAAAAAAAGAAGAGAAGAGAAAACGGAGAGGATGTTCGTTGTGGTTCCATTCCCGCTGCACAAGGCCAGAGCCAACTATAGTTAGCATACGCAATTATTAATAAAGCATGGAGTGGAAATAGATCCGCTCTCAACCCGTGTTGCTGCTCGATATCAGAAATCAATCAAGAAATCGCCTTTATCTCGGGCCCAACCCCGAGCTTACACCTTGCACGAAGGTCCGAACTGGATTGCCGAGACCACCTTTCGCGCCAAGAAAATTCCAGCAATGGCGGGAATTCGGCACCGACGGGGAACAAAAAAGACAACAAGGCAAACATTGCAAACATTGCATGTAGGAGCCGAGATGCTCAAGCATTAGCATGCTCGTCATCCGGCAATATATGTACCTTGCGGGACGCCACGCAGTACAGTAGCTTTCCTCCTACTCTCGGATGGTTGTTGGAGTTGCCTGAGCAGTTCAAAGAACAAAAATTCATTCATTCGACGCGAAAAAGTTGGTCTGTCCACGGGAACTTGAAGAGCGGGAAGGACTGTCCATAGGCGCGGCCCATCTTCCGCGTTCATTGATGGTTTGGTAACGACAGAAAACTCTGATACGCGACTTGGGAATCGCTTGTCAAAACCGAACCTGGAGTCTGGAAGGGGAAAGAAACGTTTTTCCCCCTCTCTGGTCACAAATGGGGCAAGAAAGAATCAATCATAAGAGGGAGAAATCACCAAAACCGTCCCCAAGATGTTTGTTCGGTGCCGATTTTCGGAGCTCTGCGTCAAATCGCGCCATCTTGGAATCAGATAACCCCTTGCCTTCCTAGCCTGGTTCTAAGCCAACCTGGTGATCCTGAGATATTGCCGGCTGAGCCCTGGCCACCCCGACATACGCAGACCCACTCGGCCGGTACTGGGCCACAAGGCCAACGGGGATGTTCGGCTGCAACTCAAGCTCTTCCCCCTTTTATGATTCTGTCCTGAGAGGACTCGTGCAAGCGTTGCATTTTTGTTTGTGAGTGGCTGCCACCTACCTAGGTGGTGTCGCATGGTTTTCAATGCACCAATCAGCGTCGGGGGACCAGACAGGAATAGGTGAGACATTCATTCCCCTTTCATCCAAAGTTCAGCATCCTACCTCCCTATTCTTAGCAATGATATTAAGACGAGAATGGACGAGCTGTTTCGGCTCCGACGGACAGCCGGTGTTGGCAATGTCAGGGTAAAGAAAGGTCTAAGCGAAGTCGCGGTGCACTCTGGTTTCTCAATCAACACTCATAGAAAATCATCTTGAACATGCCCAGAATACGATCTCTTTGATACCTTCTCCTCATCTTGTCTTTCTTGAGGTTGAAACTAGGTATTTTTAATTTTACCCACCCACCCTGGTATGCCCTATCTTCGCGCTTCGGCACCTGTCATAGTCTGGTGGAGAACTGGAGTTTACAGCCATACTTGAAGCGCGAACATGGGTGCTAGGTTGGGGTTTTTATCGCCGTGGATTCTTAGTTGGGGAAGTTTTTCACATCCCATTTTGATCAAGTACTCTATGATTCCAATGGCTGTATAAAAGTTCACTGGATATTCCGCTGATGAAACAGAATTCGGAACTGTCGTTATATCTAAATTCTCCTCCCCATGGGATATTTTTTATTTTATTTTTAGTTTAATTTAATTTTTTTTCCCCCGTCGAAAGCTAGCCGTGTGACATCAGTGCCCCATAGCTGGTTTAGTGTGGGCTACTCAAATCCCTTCCATGCTGTGACAATATCAGACTTATCTATTGGGGCTGGCAATGTCTGTGCCAGCTAACCGTTGTATATCAGCTGAAGTATCTCTCCATACCTAACCATCTCTCGTCAGGGCTAATATACAAGTCTCTAGGGGTGGAGCTGACGGTTTGTGTCTGTTGACTAAGAGTTTCAATATCTCTGACCATCCAAAGAAAAAAAAGTAGTCGAAGTTGTTTTCAAAAAGGGATACCTACCATATTCAGCCACAGATTATTGTCCCCTTCATCTGAAGAGACTACAACGATCCTGATCAACCCTTTACTCTTAAGTAAAGAAGAGTTAATCAAGCACTTTCCATACACATAAATTACCAATGCATGTGGCATGGTCCACGGGGATCCACCAAGACTCTGATTGGGTTCATCGATCATCAAGCAAAAGCTCTTGAGGATCAGAAAGTATGTGACATCAATTCCAGTAGGATGTCCCCCGACCTTTTGCTTGGGCTATAGAAAATCGTTCTGGCATGATTTTACATAGAAACTTTTTACAGAATTCTCAACAGCCCGTGTATCAAGACGAAAAATATCCCACGGCCGTTGAAACAATCGCGATTTGAGCTTCGCGAGGGATTTCTTTCCTTTTTTTTCATTTCTTTTCCTTTTTCGCAATGACAATTTGCTGGCGAGCCTTACATTGGCCCAGTCAACAAGCCCTTGGATTCGTCCCCCATTGAAAACAGATTCTTTGCACTACTGCGTTGTTTGCAAGGACTACGCAGTTTAGGCATTGGGCATGCAACTTTATTCTTCCCGTGGCACACTCCTCGCCAGATACTGACTGATGCGGAAGTTATTTGTCAACGATATTTTTGAAGATGATGATCATGGCAAGAGCTTTGGAACCTCTGCCTCCTAAGATATTGGCGCAATAGTTTTGAATTGCGATCAAATGGACGGATCTTCTCGGGCGTTGTTCTTGGCCTTGCTGTTCCCCGCCCCGCCCCCCACCCCCACTCCCGGGCTCTTGAAGGATGTGTCGCTGGATCCATGGGCCTACCGGGAACGCCCCGCATAACTGGGGGATTCCGGGGGTCTTGAGGTCCGGCCTGGGGGAAGGACCAAAGAAGGAAATTTTCGAAGCAAAAAGCAAGAAGAGTTCCAGGCGGAGGAGGTCAGTACTAAAGGCTGCGGACTCCAATCAGATACCGCACAATATGCCTTAAAGAATTACCCAAATTCCTAATTAAGTTGATCTGCAAATTGAAGCTCTGTATCGTTGGATACGGGCAATATTACCCTTTTTTCCCACCAGTGGTTAACCAGTGGAAGATAAGCAACATAGGACTCAAGAGGGGAACAGGGATCTGTTTCCGGATATTCAGGAAGATGAAGAAGTTGCTAATTTTGGAAAACAATATTTAAAGTATAATATTTTTTCTTTTGCTGATCTACTATCGACGAAGCTAGAAAGCATACAGGAAATACGTTTGATTTTTGATGTCTCAAACACATGGCAACATTTCCCCTCCCCCTGCTCTGAGAAAGGTTCTCAGCAGCATTGACAGGAATGCCCCACACACAAACGGAACTCTTGCAGACCGAAAATGTCGTGGGGAAGCTCTTGGGATCTTGTGGAGATAGTTTTCGCTTTTATGTTCTAAGCCCGAATCATTCCAGCGATCTCGATGATTCCAAGTCGGTTCATGAAAAACAAAAAAACCTCCCATCGCCTCAGCAAAAGCATGAGAAGATCACTCTCCTATACGGCTTGTGTTTAGTGTGTGTTTAAAGTTCAATAATGGAGAATTATTGAGCATTATCCAAGATGCAGCTCAAA
Organism: Histoplasma capsulatum G186AR; assembly: GCF_000150115.1. NCBI lineage: Eukaryota > Fungi > Ascomycota > Eurotiomycetes > Onygenales > Ajellomycetaceae > Histoplasma > Histoplasma capsulatum. Next base: position 492,737 of record NW_025544813.1, on the reverse strand, counting down.
CATATATGTAATGGTGGCGAATACTGAACTGAGTCCGATCAAATCCGAAACGATATATCCGCATCCACAAGAGTACTAAGAATTTTCCTGGAAATTATGAAGTCTTTCATTGCTGTGTCAACGACAAATGATGTACAGAATGCAAAGAAGAACCGCTAGAATAGTTGCTCAACTAGGACTTGCCGCATCAGCTCCCTCTCCCGCCTTCATCACACTGCTCTCCCAGGGACTATTATGTCTGCTCTAGCATATTGTTTGATATTTACTACGTTATTTGTCAGTAATTACCAGTGGCTGATTTATTTAGCAATAGTGTCGCAAAAGCGCTCTCTTAAATTAATGTTTACTTTCTTGCCACCCCCTAATGAAATAGGACCAAAGGAAGAGATGAGACGGAAAGAGATATGTTAATCTGGGGTCTATGTCAGCAAAAATTGACACGGTGGTAGAGTGGTTAATACGTGAGACTTGAACCCGCTGTGTGTTCTACCAGCAAATGGTTTCGACATCTCATACCTTCGGGTGCGCAAGTTCGAATCTTGTCCGTGTCGAATTTCTTTTCTTTTTTTTTTTCCCTCACCTTCTCTTCCCCACAGGATAGATATGAGACAACTTATCAAGTCCATTCTCTCTCTGTATGATATGATGTACAGTACAATGTTAGCATTAAAACTTTGTACTCCGCAGTGTGCTACTACTACTCCTACTCTTGAGCGCAGGTAACAAGCAAATGACACTATGGTAGTGAGGTACCACACTTTCTATTGGAAATTTTCATCGTCATCCTCACATAGGAGTAACCTCCAAAAGGCAGAACCCATGGAAAACAAAGACAAAGAGAGAATAAGAGAGCCAAGGGTGAAAGATGAAACAAACCTTACGAAATGAATCTCGGAGTCCCCGCAATAACCAACAAGGAATTGGAATGACATTTTCCTTTTGCAGATCCATCATCCCTGCCTTTGCAATCAGGGAGGAATTCACGCCCGCGAATCATAATTACCATTCCACGACAAACTTCGCAAGGATAGAGCCTGTGAGAAACGAGGCGCACCCTTGCTTGCGGATGGGATAATCTGCCAATCCACCGACTTTTCTCACCACGTGATCGTGCGTCAGTCGCACTCGACTCTTCTACCTTGTAATTGGTAGATTTGGGCCTCTCAATCTAGCTTTTGAAGCTGTGTTGATTCATTTAAATGCTGTGGGTGGAGCATTATTTCATATATTTGGAATTGAGCTGATCAGGACGAGGAAATCAAGTGTTGTTCTGTTTCCCTTTTTTTTTCGGGTTCAATTTTGATGTCTTGCCGGGATTTTTGTCGTCTCAGCTGCAAGTAAACCATAAGGTTTTTCTTTGCTTTTTCCACGACTGGTTTTCTGGTTTTTTGCGGCATGAGAGTTGAAGCGACAAAAAGTGGTTAAGACAGCCATGTTTGAAACTGGGCTCGCATGATTGGTAAGAGATCACGAGGATTTGCCTGTTCCCTGGCTATTGAAGAGGAAGAGAGAGTGCTCACACTTTTTTACAGCGCTTTACTGAGGTTTCATGCATTTTTAGCGTAAGGAAGGTCAGTTCGTTAACTGGTTTTATGTTTTTTGTTTTTTTTTTGCCACTCGCTGATCATATTTTATTCAGAGAATTGAGATATTCGATATAAGATCTCGCCTGGTATGAGGCGCAGTTTCATTTCGTTGCTTACCCATCCATACAATATTGGTCTTCCTTGTTGGCCCTGCCCTCTGAACCTCGTATTTCAGAATAGAACCTCAACCTTGTTAAGACTATGAACCGAATTGATTCCTTGGTTGGATGAAAAATCAGCCCATATATTTCCGCAGTCACGAAGACGTGGAATGTGAAAACCGCAGGCAAATACAGCAGCGCCTTTCGAGGAAGCACGTTCTCGCACTGGGACATTCGATGGTTTTCATTTTTACAAGTTGTCATTTACGAAGGCCCTGATGATCAACTATTTTTGAAGGGACGTTGATAAATCTGTAACTGAAAATTATATCAGCCTATTAGATTCCACGATCAACATACTAGCGTGGGGGTGAACTGTTGAACTGCGCTTCCGGCTGGAGATGCATATGTGTTCGCTGATGACGACCTAAGGTAAATATATTTGAGTTTTGGCAACTGTTGTTGGCGGGTATCAAAAAGTGATTTGTTGGCTTTTTCATGGACTGTGTGCTTTTCACTATTTTGCTTTTGCTTCAATTTGTTTTCTCTTCTGATATTGAATTGTCATACCCCACCCATCTTGAGGTTGAAGGTTTCACGGAGAAATTTCGGTATACATGTCTTTGGTGTGTTTGGAACGGAGTAATGATGGCAATGTAAGGGGTGATAGATCCTGAATCGCTGGAAGGGATCCAGAATCTCTGGTTACTGATCACTTCCTCCGTTTCCCAACCTGAATGAAGCAAAAGTCCAGAATAGATAGAAGTAAATTAGTGGCGATTGGACTGGCGGAATAATAGTGAGTCAATAGACTACATTCGTGGTATAGAACTAAATATCCTTATTTTTAGCAAGAAACCATATGAACATGAATACATATCCATATACCTTTCAATACCGGTTCCTATGCGCTGGTAGAGGAGAGAATATATTGTCGGACAACTTATCTGGCTGCCAATCTGAGTTGATATTCATCTTTCCCAGTCTAGAAGCATCGCATTTCTCTGCTCCAGGCCATCAGATGAATGTTGTGAAAGGTTTATAGAGCCATGCCCTTTATGTATGGTTCAGCAAAGCAGAACACAGTATGTCCTCTTACGGACTTAAAGTGAGATGGTCTAAAACATGAAAAACAAAATATTCCCTAGGGTCGCTGGCCAAAGCGGAAACCACTGACGATGATCGTGGGAAAAGCGATCTCATGTCGCCCCATCATTTCTACAGGCACTAAGACAAATAAGCCGTAGATGCGCATGCGATTACTACTATCAGGCCACCATGTGAACGTATCCAACAGGTCAACATCGGCTCGGGGGTCGTGGGAGGCGTATCATTCTGTCCTCAAAAATCACCAAGTAATTAAGCCTCATCCATTGGTGTCAGCAATAAGGGCAGAAACCAAATGGGTAAATAATCGGGTTCCCTCACGGACTTGACCGCCACAGAAGTTCCACCACGGAGGGAAGTAAGCCGCGCCGGTGAATCCTTGTGATGAGAAGTAGCCATTGATATGGAAGGAAATCATATCAGTACGTTCTCTTGGGCATATGAATGATTCTCCACTGCATGTATGTACAGTACATCTTTAGCCTCCAAGCCTCTCGATGGCGGTCTCCAGGTTTTAGACTGGAAGATGAACCGTTCAGGTCTCCATGGCGATGAATATATCAGAATATAGTAGCCATTGAATGACCCAAAGCATACTTTATAGAGACTGAAAGATGGCCCAGTGTTGGAAGCGCATTCAGATGTTAGAACCACCCGTTCTAGTAAGTGCCTCTCTTGGGGTGGACAAGAAGTTAGCTTCTCGTAGGTAGAGACATGGATGTCACTCCATGTTCAAATGGCATTGCGCAATTGCAAAATGAAGTAGAATGGATGGATTTCGCCTTCCAGCAAGGTTGGCATTATAAACATCCGCCATTATGGAGACAGTAATATGCGCAACAGCAGGAGGAATTTGACTCGCTAAGGTCTCCATCAATGGTACAGTGGATGGACTGACACGGAATGAGAAATTGCTTGTATTGTGAACGAGACAGCGCTCAAGGGAATTTCCACCCATGTAGAATTCCAATTTCGGTCTCATCCACTCTATGGAGTATCTCATTGACATTGGGCACAATTGGATTCGACATGAGTCATGTCGACATAAGGTATATCAACAAATTCATTCCTATGGAATTTCTAACAGCTGGGAATTGCCAAATTGGTGACAATATAGTTCGAACTTTGGAGAGTTATATTTGGCCCGATGGGGCCACGAAAACGAAATTCTGTTCTTCCACCAAATGTAATCCAAGAGCCTGGAGGAGGGCGTTGAGGCAACAGAGAGAAGACGCGAGGCATCAGATCTAGTCATCTGCAACGGTAGAGCATAGTTTAAATTGCCTGAAGCTTTTGCCATTAGATCTGAGGCTTCTAGAAGGACAGGAACCCCGTTCTACGGCAACAGGAGGCTGTAGAACTTTCATGAACCTAGAGCTGAAAGATTTCAAATATATCTTCGTGTAAGATCATAGGCTTACCCGCTATATTGCAAGAGAAGGGCTCCCTTTGTCGAGAGATCCTGGGATATTCTCGTCGGGGTGCACACCGAATATCCCATCCACATGGTCGCCGATGGAGCATTTGACAGATCTTGCTTTCGCCAACTGGTAATGAATGGCCTCGCACTTGGGATTTCATATCCTGGAATGGCTGTATGAATAAAACCATTGTGTCGATTGAAAGTTATCATGTACTACTTTCCAGAACTGTGGTGTTGCCAAAAAAAAAAAAAAAAAAGCCCTCTGGAAGGGCCATGCACACCTTTCTTAAGACCCAAATAAGCGGTTGGAGTAAGGACTATTTCTATCGGTGATAGGAATGGCTCTGGAAAGAGGGCATCTGTGAACGACAATGATTTGATGCTGTGATAAAGAATATCACGGTGAAAAATATTTCCGTCACCGGCATGGCTGACCTCAAAGCAGAGCTCCAGAAATGACCTTCCAGCATCGAATTTCTATTTTCAGGGAGACAGCGTGTGATATCACACATTGCAGCGTTAATTAGGCCCGGAACACCCATTGGACCATATACCGTGTAAGTGCGTTATTTGATATTATGTCCTGTCTTAATTGTCTGTGATATTGCGTCCTTGCGCTCGACCGCATCCTTGGTAGTTTTCATCGGTCTAACCTCGCTCAAAAGCCACTATGATGAGATGAAGGAGGCTAATCTTGAGAAGCTGACTGTTTTGATTACCATTTTGCTTTAACATACGTTGCTCTACCTTTTAGTTTATTCTAACTTTGGTTAAATTACTGTCGTCTCATGGAATAAATATTGGGCGAGATGTTAACCCTTTAACAGCACTCTCGTTTACATTCGGACAATTTGGCACATCGTCAATGGCAATTCGATAGCGCATATTTCTGGCCGTATTACCAATGATACCCGGTGGTAATGGCCGCCTTCCGCGGTCTCCGCTCCTAATCCTAGGAGCGATGTCTCGCAGTGGTGCGCCCCATGCCTCCCGATGTTCCATTGCAGCACGGTTTAGTCGAAGCCCCGCGGTATGCAGGTCAAATTTGCCTTTTGGCTCAAGGAGCATATCTTCAACTTCGTCATCTTCTCCAATACGTGACGCTGGCGCAGAAGCCGCGAAGCCTCCAGGTGGAAAAGTGAAGAGATATTTTCTCGGAACATCAATCGTTTTTCTCCTCTGGGCCGGATATCTATATTCGACTGACACCCGGGCGAGTGCCCATCGGTGGATTGTTCCGCGCCTCATTAGGTGGTATTATCCAGATGCGGAAGATGCTCATCATGCTGGCGTGGACTGGATGAAATTTCTCTATCGGCTTGGCCTCCATCCTCGAGAAAGGGGAAATCCAGATGGGGACGGTAAACTTGTTACTGAGGTGATATGCCATTTCTGAGCCCTCCTTTTTGTTTGAGAGATAAGGATTTTTAATGATTGAAATCAGGTATTTGGCTATACCCTTTGCAACCCGATTGGGATATCTGGTGGCCTTGATAAGGACGCAGATATCCCGTCAGCCCTGTTTGAACTGGGACCTGCCATCGTTGAGGTTGGAGGAACTACACCGCGTCCTCAGGAAGGAAACCTTAGAAGTCGAGTGTTTCGCATCGTGTCACAGAATGCTTTGATAAATCGTTATGGGCTTAACTCCAAAGGAGCAGATCATATGGCAGCCGTTCTCAAGCAGCGGGTTCGTGAGTTCGCCTACTCTCACGGCTTTGGTTCGAGTGAATTTGCAGAACAGTGGGTGCTAGATGGGGGAGCGGGTGTCCCACCCGGCAGTCTTATCGAAGGTAAACTTCTCGCTGTCCAGATTGCAAAAAATAAAGACACGCCGGAGACGGACATCGAAGCCGTCAAGAAGGATTATGTTTACTGCGTGGACCTGCTGGGGAAATATGCGGATATCCTTGTTGTGAACGTGTCCAGTCCAAACACCCCTGGTCTTCGAACGCTTCAGGAGTCAGGACCCCTTACCACACTTCTAACGAGTGTAGTCAATGCTGCGAAACACACGAGCCGGAAGACAAAACCATACGTGATGGTTAAAGTAAGCCCAGATGAAGATACCGATGAGCAGATTTCTGGGATCTGCGAGGCCGTCCGCGCATCTGGCGTGGACGGAGTTATCGTGGGAAACACAACTAAAACGAGGCCCGAAGCATTGCCCAGAGGTTACAAGCTCTCAGCCCGCGAGGAAGAGACGCTAAAAGAGACGGGAGGATTTTCGGGCCCACATTTGTTCAACAAAACCGTTTCCCTCGTCACCAGATATCGGGCGCAACTTGACAAAATGGTCGTATCCGACGACACTGGTGACAGCACATCACCGTCTGAAACCGACACCATGACATCACAAATGAAATCCCACATGGTCCCAAAAGTGATTTTTGCATCTGGTGGAATTACGAATGGAGAACAGGCTGCGAAAGCTCTGAAAGCTGGGGCTGACTTAGCGATGCTCTACACGGGGTTGGTCTACGGGGGCAGCGGGACAATTACTAGAATTAAAGCAGAAATGCGAGAAATTGTGGACGGGGTAGAGAAGTAATTGGATTGTTTTGGGTCTTGGAACAATATTTTACTGTCTGACATCTATCAACATATAGTGCCTTCTGGGTAGTGAAAGAGGAAAGTTAGAAAAATACGCTTTAGAGACGGAAAATAGAGGAAGTCGTGTCGCCTACGCAACCGTGCAGTTTTCATCCCTTCTTCCCGACTTTGATCGGAATAACGCCTTGTCCGTATATGTGGTTTTCAAAAGTCGAAACGCTCGTCTATATACATAAAAAATAAATGTGGAAGAATCATGATCATGGGGAATTTTGGCGCATTTACGTTAGCAAGGGAAAAGAAGGAGATGAATCGACCCCCTTTGCTTGAGCATTCAAATAATGTAGATGTTTAAATTACATATATAAAAAAGAGACCTTCCAGAGACAACTCTAACAAGCAAATTTGGCCTCATACTCTGCAAGAACTTTCGCCTTGCCCGCGGAGGCACTTCCGGCATCAAAGCGGTAGGTCAGCCAGTCGCCAGCCAGCTTCTTCGCCAGCTCGATGCCAATAACCATAACCCCCCGGCCAAAACAGAGCACCTGGGCATCGTTGCTGAGAACTCATCTCTCTATGGAGAATGGATTCGTGGGCGGCAACGGCGCGGATGGCCGTGATCTTATTGGCGCGCAACCGCCACACCAAGGCCAGTTCCACAGATCAGAAGGGCGCGATTCGCTTTTCCTCCCTTGATGAGTTGGGTGGCCTGGATGGCAATGAGTGGGTAGGTAGTCTATCAGCCGTGGAGGGAATGCCAACGTCCGTGATGGAGGAAACGAGAAGTTTATTTGAGAGATGGACTTTTTAGGGCCTCGTTGCAGCTGTGGCCCGCTTTCATCGCAGGCCATGACGATGCGGAGAGTTGCGAGCGACATTTTGGCAGGGTTTTAGTTGTAGATATTTTGTGGTAGTAAACAGGATGGGTTTCAAAAGGAGACTCTTATCAAGGAGCAGAGATATTGTTTATGGAGAAAGATGCAAACGGATATGAAGAATTGGGAAGTAGGATCATGAGCATAGGCTGTTACTTTCCTCAAGATATCCAGTTTCGAGAATTTGAGCCGCTACCAATCGTTTGTTGGGATCAGGCTGAAGTACTAGAGCAAGAAACTGAATGTCCTCCGCAGCAACTCCGCTTTCAAACATCGAGTTCGCCCACATATACGCCGTGTCTGGCTGCGGTTGTGGCAGAAGCTTGGAAATCCGCTCATCTTGAGCGTAGTATGGGACGGAGTGCAAATCGAAATCAATAGCCAATGCATCACGGATAGCCTTGGCTTTTTCCTCTAGTGAACCGGCACTTATGTTGTCATACATCCCCGGTTTATTAAAATCAACCCGTGCTAGGAACAGCTGCGCCAGCTAGTGACCGAGTCAGGAACAAGCTCAGCGAAGTTTAGTGATATTAGAAGCAATACCTACAATTATTCCCCAAGACCAAATATCACACGATTGATTCCAGGGCTTCCCAAAGTGAATTTCAGGGCTACGATATGTCAACGAGGTAACTTCTCTCTGTGATGGCTTGCTGACTGTAAAAACCCAAGTCAGAAAAAAGAGGATCAAACATGCAAAGAAACAAGTAAGAGAAGCGTTTCCTTACTCGCGCCACAATCTGATAGTCTAACTATCAAGTTTCGTATGTTTTCATTTGGTCTATCGTTCTCAAATCCTTGCATCCCGACGTTTTCCATTTTCAAGTCTAAAGAGAAAATCCGATAGGTCAACATGGATAAGTATTCAACGGAGCAAGCATACTATTCTCACCAGTATACACAAGATCCTTCATATGGACTGTGTAAAGGCCAAGCAGTACACCCTTCATTATCCATTTGATTTCCGGCACACTGAAAGTACGAGTATTTCTCGCTTCCCATAGCGTTTGTTCGAATGGCTTCAGAATCATCAGTGGTCCACCAGGCTCCGAGCTGGGAACGAAATCAACCATTGGCCGAATCATCTGATCATCCTTGAATAGCTTTTGCATTTCCACCTCGTGCATAAAGGCTGAAGCAGTGGTATCTTTGCCATCTTTAGAAAGCAATGGCCCCTTTGCCACATACTCTGCCTTCTTCTCTGAATCCTTCACAGCCACCCATGTGTTTGCTCGATAGCCGGGAAGCTGGGTTCCTAAGGGCCGAACAAGTTCATACTTTCCACCACTCTCACCGATGCAAGTCAAACCCGGAGTAAGTATTGTCGAATAGCTGGCGACCGTATAACCAAAACTGAGTTTGAGTGGATGAGGAAGAGAATGAGTAAACAAAGGTTTTAGTGGAAATTTTGAGCAAAATAATGGCAGCGCCATGACGGGAACAACAGGTGTGTGGTTGAGGTGAGCGCGTAACAAGATATTCTTAATCTCAATTCTGTAACAACTGCGATAGATTAGCACTTATTAGTAGTCAACTTACACAATCAACCCTCTTATTATTCATTTGCTCACTCACATACTCATATACTTCTATGAGAATTCTTCTTCTCACAATTCTGTCTCATAATTATAGCATTCTTCATTTCATACTTTATTATTTGAAAGTGCTCCATCTCCTCCTTGCATGTTGTCACAATACTTCTCAATCCAGTCGAAAATCAAACCAGAGTTTCTGCAGATATGATGATCCTTCTGGGTTATTGTGCAACAAGAGCTGTTAAACTGCTGTGAAGCTCAACATCATTTTGTGCTAGCTCAAAAATTTGATTAACCTTCCCCAAGCAGAGCTGGGCTCGGATCACTTTGACAAATTCCAGGAATTAGTATACCTTAACCTGGTGCCATCCTCGAAACCAAGGCTCTAAAAGCTAGAGAACTTAGGCCACTTTGCAAACAACTTACATTTTGATATGCATCATGACTTTACTTGACTGCGATGGTCATTCTGTGGGCACATTTCAGGCCATGCCACTCAATAAAGAACAATTGCATATATAGTTTAAACAAAGTAAGATCAAACAAGAAAACAAGAAAACAAGATTAATTTACTGACTTCCATTATTTTTTTTTAGCACCGCTGCTGCTTCTTCAGCTGTAAAGATTTTCTGGACTTTGGAGAAGTGGACTCTGCTTGCTTTCTTACCCTAGACCCTGCTTGCCAGCCCAGTGTCCAGCTTCTCCATGTATTGCTTGTGCGTCTGGAGCAGCATTTGCAACATCATCCTCTAATCACCAAATGGGCATCCACAGGAAAAATTCAAGGCGCGCACCCCTAGCCTCGCGATATAGTAGTACATGAGGGCTGTTCACATCTTACTCAAGGCGGCGGGACATGGGAATCCTCCGAAGGTTTGTCCCTGGGTATTCCAAACTCCCCAGCTTGTGCGAGCTTATCACCAAAGGGATTTGGTTCGGTGATCACCAGTTGAAGATGTGACAGGGGAATTAGAAACCGGGAACAATCCCACCAAGAAGACCTGAAAAAGCCGGCTGTGCTGATCGACAAAATGCTGAATGTGGTAAAAAGCTGTGGAGGAAAAGCGGTTGCAAGATATGATGATCAGATGGACAAGTTGATAATTTGAAAAGAAGGTGGTAAAAATATGTTGCCAGCTGACCTGTGTTTCAATGGGATGATGGTGAAACCCTCAAATCTGCCATCATAGAAGATGACTGGGCCAAGGGAGTAGCGGCCACTGAAGAAGACTGTTATTTGAATCGGGGATGTCAATTATGATGTTGACATGGTATCAAAAATACTGTACTTGACAGCTTTTGTCAACTTTCAGACCAAGGCCCAATCTAAATCATCAGAGTTTGCTCACTGATCTATCCCTCTCTTTGCTGAAGCTCTTAGAGATGGCTTGAATTGGGCTATCGCCAATGGTTTTGATGTCTTCCCCCCGACCTTTCCGAGCATCACACGGTGTGTGAACATACGACTTTCTTCTTCTACTACTACTACTACTACTACTACTACTACTACTACTACTACTACTACTACTACTACTACTACTACTACTACTACTACTACTACTACTACTACTACTACTACTGAGCTTCTCTACTTATTCCAGCCCGAGCTCGAAGGCGGGCCCCAGCCCGGACCCGATTTTTGAAACGTCCAGTGACGCTGCGTACGCTGATGATCAATCCACCCGCCGGAGCACAATAACCTGTACACTCTCTTTTCATACAAAATTACCAGCGAGCGAATGTCTTCACTATTTCATCGCAAAGAAAACTCCAAGACAATACAACTAGAACGATGCAACAACAAATACCCCTGCCCCAAGCTCTACATCTAAACCCTCAATCCTGCTAAATCATACCCGGATCGCTCAAGATATGGTCAATTCAGGCATGCCCCTGCGCCAGGGGGACGGTTCCGACTCTTAGTGCTAATACTAATATTTTCGAACGAACAAGTCTGTTAGTGTATTTGCGCTCGTAAGACCAACAGCCTGTATTGTTGTTGGCGTGGTGAACAACGCCGGCCTGTAGCAGGTCGGCGCCGGTGACGTAGATTCCCCAGTGATACTCCGTCAAATTGACGGAAAGAATAACGTAAATTCCGCTGGGTTCCATGATATCTTATGGACCAATCTGTGGAGACCGCCGATTGAAAAAAGGATTAAATTCAGCTTATTATTGGACTTTCTTTGAACTGAACATTCGTTGGAAAACCAGGGGAAAAACTTCCAAAGCCGTGTAAATTTCGTAGTCTAAATCCCCGCTTGTGGATCAAGTATTAAGAAACAAATGTTGGTCCCCCGAGTGCACCATGCTTTAGACACAAAGAAACACCATGTACAATAATGCAGGTCATAAGGGACAGGTATGATCTCGGAGTATCTGTTCAGCGTTCAGTTCGTCAGAGTATTCAGGAAATGCACTTTTCATTGTCTCCAACCAAAGTGTCCAAATGCACACAATATAGCACGCCTTGGTGAAATCCCAATACTCGGGATACCATCCTGCAAACTCCCAATCCACTAACCCGGATAATCTCCCATTGTGTACCAACACATTTCCTGGGTTGAGGTCCGCATGCGCAAAGAAGACACGGTATGAGTGAAAGCGAGAATGCACATCTGCAATCATACCTCTGTTGGCAGCATCTGGAACCGGACCACACATATCCATCAGATGCTGGTTGAAATCCGCGATGTTGTCATAGAGTCCTGCATTGCTGTCCTCAGTGTCAACTCAACAATCCAGACATTCTCTGTCGAGCGAGCTGCAGATAAGATGGGGATATGGATTTGGAATGAACTGAATCTGCTCAACATAATTCCTAAAGTTGATACTGAACTGATGCAGCTGATAGGTGTTCATTATCTTGAGGTATTTCTCAGCAATGTGGCCCTCAATGTGAGTAGTCAGCAGTCAACCTTTGCTTATCCAACCTTCATTTTTCGCTGGTAACTCTATGAGATTGAAAACCCGCGGCGCATGAGCTTCATATTGGGCACGAAGAAGCCGGAAATGTTTGAGATATAGATTAAAGGGTAACCGTTGGACATTGGGGACATGGTAGGTCCCCTTGCTATAGAGGTGCTCGCCAATTGGGAGGAGAAGGCGATAAAAGAGAAGACGGATGGGTTGTGCGATTAGATGGTAGAGTCGAAGTAGCATTGCGGGCAGCTACGGCAACAAACTGAAATCAGCAAGGGTGATGTATTTTGAGTGTAAAGGGAGAATTTCGCTGGTTGAGGTTGGATGCTTTGAATTAGATAGACTGCATGTTATGCTCCATTCCAAATTGTCAGTCCAATGCGACTATTGCTCAACTGAATCTTTCACAGTTTTATTTGTCTTTGGTAGTCCTTGGGTGATTTATAGATTGAAAGAGGGAAGTAGTTGGTCTGTACGGCAGCCTATAGTGACAAATGTGTCTGACAGTCAGTTGCAGCACTAAATTTGGACTAATGAGTTTTTACCATTTGCTCAGTTGAAACTTGATGGTGGCCAATTCCAATTCATATTTATGTTTAAAATGTAGTTCTGACTATTGGTGTATACAACAAACCAGGGGAGCCGTTTTTGATGCTTCACTCTGCCAATTCTGGCTCCCCTAAGTGAGGGTGAAAGAGAGTCATAGCACAAGTACCCAAATGCTGTGACCACAGCTATTGATCCACATGGTTGTCAAGGGACGGTGGTTAGCGGGAGGCCAAAAATGGTAGCAAAAACCCCCATTGTCGGCAACTGCTTGCACTGCTTGCAGTCAACCATCTGCTAGCTATAGATTCTTGAGACTGATTATATGATTATTTCTTAGCCAATGAATCTTAAGCTGTGCCCCATATTCATAACATATATATAATGAAATCAAGTAAGTCAATTTGATATTGGTTCATTGCTTATACTGCTGACAGTGATCGAATCATATACGAAGTTCAATATCACATAATAAGACTTAACTAGAATGTGAGGGAGAACTGATTAAAGGAGCTGTAGTTGACTTGTGTGAGAAGATAGCACTATGGCCACTAGGTTATCCATAGCAAAAAGCCAATGTAGCTATTTGTCAAATGGTTGCGCTCATAGTGATATTTATACCCGGGGGCGTGGCCACTCGTCCCACCACCCTTACACTGCAACCGCCAGTCACAGCATAGTGTGGGAACCACATTTGCACATCTAACCAGACTTTCAAATACCACCCAATTGGCTACGCCGGCACAAAACCCATTTGTCTTATTGCATCCTCCCCGTTTTGACGTAGTTCCTCAACTTGGAGGAGATATGTATCGCCAGGGTTTCTTCCGTTAAGTATGGCGGTACCAAATATTTGGGCTCGGGTAATCTGAATTACTTGTCTGGGGTTACCAGACGGTATAGGAAATATAGGCTGTGCATGCGGTAAGTTATTATGATATATTCATTACTTTGGTACAAGGATAAACCATTAAAATTCCGTGCTGACAGATAGGAGAAAACAGTTCTCACCTCAGTTTGTAGCAACATAGCATTTCCCGATTGATCTCTTCCATGAATCTCTATGTCACCCTTGACTCTTCCCCCCGATAGCTTTGCCCATTTGATGAGAAATACAAGCTGAACGTGAGGCCTCCCACCTATTAACCACAAATCCTTGTCGTTATTTAGCCGGGCGCAGGACTCTGTCCAGCCGCTTTCTACGACAATGGTGGGGAAGGGTAACATATCAGGTAAAAAACACGAGTCGGGTTGTTTAGCAGACGAGAGGTATGGGCTAGAGAAACGTTCAAAAGCTGCATGCTGTCAATATGACATGAGGTGACGAAGGGGAAAACTGAGGGGAGATATTCTGCTGCTTGCAAACAAGAAAGTAATGAATCATTCGACGCAAATCAAAATTCAACTCACTTGTGCCGACACGAAGCTTGATCAACCTTGCCTCTGCAAGGGACAGGAAGCCAGCCATGCGCATTTGGCTAAGCTCAAAGCAAAGCCATTCTTGATGGCAATCATAGATGTGAGTCGGCATGATTCGAGCAGTTAATACCCGGGTCACAGAATTGTAAGAAAGTCTGGATTTATATTAGTTGTCACGCATTATGGTAATATGTCATGTTGACCTGGTGAGATGAGCAACAGCGGGAAACCTACCTAGGAAGTCTGCGCTCTATGTCTGGGTCTTCAGCGAGGGAAGCTACCATCGGGGACCCTGATGTTGGGGCGATGTTTTGAAAGGCTAAGTCGATGGAGTGGTTTGTGTCCAGAATGCTCCTGCGAATGGTATTGAACAACGTCTGCGCGGTGGGCTCGTCAGGAAGCAACGTGTTACTCTGTAAGGAGCGCGTTGGTTCGCCCATTTTCAGTTATGATTCTCTCAGAATATTTGTGGAAAGGTTTCCGGCCTCGGATTAGACGTGACTTTAGTATAGTAAAAAGAGCTTTCGATAAGATCGAGAGAAAGAAATTCAAGGAATGATTGTAGAAAGGATTAACGATGCTGAAAGAAGTGGAGAAGCAGACCGTTTGACGTCAGAGAATCCCAACTGAGCGGTTTGATATTCGAGAGTTTTGACGTTTTGCCATGTAGAGTCTCAACCTTCTTTTTTTGCCACTTCTAAATTGTAAGTTACATCAATGCACCAACTATGCTGATTTCATTGATTTCTCAGCTACAACCGTTTTGGTCGCTTGTTGTTATCCGGTATGAATCGCCGTATAACATCCCAACAAATTCGCGGGTGGGTTGAGGGGCTTGATGCCAAAAACTCAACACGCCTGTTAACTGGTATCAAGACCAGTATACAATAACATCTACCATCAAACTGGTTGAGATAACTATCCATTACTTAAGTATGAGCGGAAAACTGGGCCTCGAGGCGAGGTATTAGGGCTGGTTCAATGTTGCACCCCTTTAATCGGGGGTGTATCCTTTTATTCAGGGTATTCATCAACCCGCGAATTCGTAGGTTGAATGCTCTCAAATTATCAGCAGCCCCGCGTATCACGTTCTCCTGCAATGCTTTCAGAGATCATGCATGTCGAGTACGGGTAAAATCGGCAGCAAAACGAGTGTACCGTTGAAACATAGAGATTACCGCCCGGAAGATTTGCCATCAGCGGTGCGAACTGATTGCCGATATTCTGCAGAGTTTCGGACCATTTTTGCGAGTGCGTCTCCGATGCAGGTTTCAAAATTCGAGACGGCAATTGGTATTGCGAGGCGAGCCACATTTGTAGGCTTCCCAGGAGTCGGACTTGGCTGGAGACATGATGGGGTATACTGCAAAAAAAGATCACATACGTCCCTGTATAGATTGATTAAATATGTACTAATGTTAGGTAGGGCCTTCCAGCTGGCAGAATAGGCTATTGCCTGAGTTTCCATCAACACACGTTATTGCAGCTTGAGACGGTTAGACAGGAAAATAAGGGACGTGTCAAACATGTTCGCTTTACTGCAATTCCCTCATAGTGAATGATATAAGAAAATTATAGGACTCGTATCCGATCCGCATCCTTGAGCTGGGATACACTTAGCCTATATAATCTCTTTGGAAAACTGCGGGTTCATGGATTCACAAATCTCTGCCCACTTCAAGTTGATCCACCAGAGTTATGCATGTTGAATGATTCGGTTGGAGCTAGTTGGTCCTGTTACGGATGAGACATTCACATTATATCCCCATGCCAGAGCTCGCGCATTTTGGATATATTTTGGTAAGAAGTTAGAATGATTCAATCAGCAAATATCTCACATCTGACTGGGCTAAGCACTGACTGCGGCAAAGTGCGGCAATCTTTATGCTTGATCAGGTCGCTTTGGCCATTCAGCCTTCCTTCTCTCAATGGTTCAGGAGCTGACAGTGCAGATCTTTAGGATACAACAAGGCCACGAAAAAGGCAGTGTTTTTTTCTCGCCGATGTCTTTGGGTCTGATGCAATTGCAGAGCTTAATCTCATTGCACAGCCGAGTTGCCGAAGCTCGGAAAAGATGTTTGTTCCTGCTCACTGGAAACTGTGCAAGCTATGGCAAAGCTAGGCCATTCATTCTGGCTGATTGGCCAACACTCTGAGTCCCCGAGAGAGGCATTGGGTCCCGAAGAACTCGATATATTAACTGTGCTAGGTCATCTTAAAAGTAACACTAGGTTCATGACACAGATATGAGAGCAAAACTCTGCATGAGCGCGTTTTCAACACTAAGATGCACATTTTAAGCGAGATGAATCCAGATACGCTAATGGCAATGAGCAATTTGGTGATGGTCCTGTTAGATCCTAGGCAAGGAGAACATGCACGTCGAATGATGCATAAAGTGCACGCATCGCGTGAGGAAAGGGTTGGTAACGAACATCCGTACACCTTGTAATGCACTCTGTTACCTTACAAAGGCCCAAGTGGAGCTAGGAAACCTCGAGGAAGCGGAGGATAGGCTCGTGGGCGGTATCGCCGCAGCCAAACAAATGGCTTGGTGATGAGCATCTCGATGAAGCTCTGATGGGATGCACGGAGCTTGGACGGGTATACGCACGACAAGACCACGTATGCGAGGCTGAGGAACTCATTCTAGGCATATTCCAAAGAATCAAAGAACCTCGCGGTAACGACCACTATTATTATACTTGCGGGGAGTGGAAGGTCGGTTAGCCCCTTGAGCTCACGAGAGAAAAGCCCAATAGTAACTACATATCGATAGTATTCGAGGACACAGAAACACGCTAACACGCTTGGCCCAGCAAATCAAGCCACAGATAATTACTGAGGGGGCTTTTTGGCAGAACATGACAAGATCAATTGCAATTCTTTGTCCACAATCTCTATAGTACTCGTATTAACTTTCTTTCAAATGTTGTTGGGATTTCCTCAATTGTAAACTAACTTGTCCATTTTCAGATTAATGTAATGCTGCTCGGTTTTTCAGGGCTGATAAATGTCTATCTTAAAGCAGCAGCTCCTCTGGTCGATCAAGGGCTAGCGGCAATTTCCATATCAAAGTGCCTCAGATTGTGTCAAAGCGCCTCAAAGCGGCTTGCAGTCTTCTATTTCGCCATTGCTATATTTGCTGTTCTTGAGCCATTCATTTTCAACATTGTTTGTTTTTTTTCTTTTTGGGAGGAAATACCCGCAGTTGACCTTCCTAGTCACCCACATGACTTCACATCAGTAACCACTAACCTTTATATACCTACGTTCATTATTTACACATCTAGACATTCGACTTGAAGTAGCTATTCCACTACATGACCGTCGAATAGACCCCGATTTGTCTGAACACCTCAAAATACCAAATGGCATATGAATTAAAATCCAAAGGCAATGAGCGTTTCAAGGATGGTGACTTCGCCGGGGCTGAGGACTTTTACTCCCAAGCGTATGTTTACTTCCGTTTGTCCACCAGCATCTAGCGGGGCATTTAGATGCACTACATCTATTTACTCCTACTGGAGGTTATATATTGATTCTAAATCGACCGGTGCATCTTTTCGTAGCATCCAGAAAAACCCCAACGATCCTTCTTTCTTCAATAACCGCGCCCTTGTTCGAATCAAGCTCGAACAGTGGGAGGGCGCCGAACACGATGCGCGCATCGCCATAGATCTCTTCGGCCCAAAGAACTCCACGGCTATCAAATCAAACTACTACCTTTCCCAAGCCCTTCTCGGACTGCAGCGACCAGCTGAAGCACTCGACGTGGCCTTAGCAGCGTACAAAGCGAGCATAGAAATCAAGAACCCTAATGCGGAACCATTGTCGAGGGTCATACTGCGCGCCAAGCAAGCTATATGGGCGGCAAGCGAGACGACGCGATTGCGGAATCAAGATGAGACGCTGAGGAAATGGGAGGAGCTGCTTCAAGCGGATTATGAAAAGGAGCTAAGTGAATTGCGCGCAAGCTTAGCGGTGGGTGAGATTGGGCAGATTGGATTTGAAGAGGATAAGAAGGATTTGTTGGACGAGATGCAGAGGAGGTTGGGTATTATGAGGAATATGTTTGCTGCTTCGAAGGGCGCAGATATGAAAGAACGGGTCTGTATATCCTGCTCCCCTCCCCTCGCAGTTGCTTATATCCAATTCTGGATTCCGCATGTCTATTTCAAACTCAGTGCTTAGACCAATTTCACCATCCTAGGTCGTCCCTGATTATCTCATAGACAGCATCTCCTTTGAGATAATGCATGATCCTGTCGTCACCCCATCGGGCCACTCTTTCGAACGCACCAGCCTCCTAAAACATATGCAACACTCCCCCTTCGACCCCATTACCCGTGTACCCATGACCATCCACGACATTCGCCCAAACTATGCCCTGAAAGCAGCTTGTGATGATTTCTTAACCAAAAACGGCTGGGCCGTTGATTGGTGAGCGTGACTCACGTTGAAACGCATTTTCCTCTCTTTCCTTTTGCTTTTCGTTTTAATTGCATGATATCATATTCTTTAACATTGATATGATACATAGACTCGCTTCCTTTCTTATTCTCTTTTGCGGTAAAAGTCCAAGTACGGGGGATCCCATTTTTCGGATTCATGCATCACCATTGCTGATCATCGAATTTTACAACGTCAAGCGTTTCCTCTTTTATTCCTAAATTTAAACATCTTTTACTTTATTTTGTTTCCTTCCTATATGCTTCATGCTCTACGAATTTAACCATCCTACTGGTTTTTCCTATATTTATTTTTGGCAAAAGTCTGCTTGCTCTGTATCCTGCAAGCGTTTTTATGCATCGTTCGTTGTATAATGATCCACTTTGTTTTGATATTCCTATAGTGCGCGGCGTTTCAGCTATAACCTCCCAGACATTTTGTCCTTTTCTTTTCTGATTCTACTTCTCATGCATTATGAAATAAAGTTACCTAAATTCCTTGTGCCTGGTTGTAGTTACGACTTGAACATTCCCCTTTTTATTTGATTTTGACCCTCAAATTGGCTGTGGAAAATAATAATAATAAATAGATTATTGATCGCCACAGTTTTGATCCTGTCCAAAAACCAGACAACTCTTGTAGCTTGAAGGGCGGCGTGGAACTGAAGTTCATGCACACGCTAGAAGTATAGAATACCTCAATCTCTGATGGCTGAATGAATGCGGCTGCACTTCCACCCAAGTGGCTCAGCCTGTAGTTATAGCTGCTTACTCAGCTCAGTTCCCCGCTCATTGGGACCCCGCCGAAAAGTCAACATGCTTGATGTTGAAGTTGCTTTTACTTGTCTTAATTTCAAGTTATTAAATATCTGGGTATTTCTTATTCTGACCTTTATTTTCTTTTTCTCCAGGAACCCGCTAGCCGTGAGTGTCTGCTAAAAGTGCTAGAATTCATTCCTCATCCTTGAGTTTTCCATGCACGTTTTGTCATCAGCAGTAGAATTTGCACTTCATGGGTGGATGCATGCTGCACCACTAGATAAAGTACGGAAGCTTACACAACCTCTTAACACAGAAAATCACAACATATTGCTTCTTTGCTTTTGCACTTCGAAAGAAATCTTACAAGCAACAGGAGAGCGGATTCCGTTACGAAAATCTCCTTTCCCCTTACCACGGCTTCCAAAAAAACTATTCCTCCCGCGCCGTAATACCACTTCGTCAGTAAAGATAATGCCCGTTCCAAAGACTCCCGAGTTCGAAGCCGCTGTCGTGGCGAGCCGGAAACTGGTTTCTAAGCCTAGTGATGATGAATTGTTGGAGGTTCGTTTTATCAATCCGCGAGGTTGCGAATTCTGGCTTTGTTTGATCGAGAGCAGTCTCTGCCGAGGGGATGAGGGATGAAAAGAGAAAGTAGAGAAGGAGGTGGAGTGCAAGATAATAATCGCGTCGGTATTTTGGCTAATTTCAAGTGACATCGAATTTTTATATAGATGTATGCGCTGTTTAAACAAGGAACCCAGGATCCTCCCTTCGAGGAAGCTCCCAAGCCTGGAACCTTTGACTTTAAGGTATGGAAATCGATGGCTCTAGAATACCTTACCACATATATACACATTCCTTGCTCTGCCCAAGACCAAAAGGAGAGAATGCGCTAACGGATCATTTTACTTAACCGCCTTTTCACGTTCCTTAGGGTAAATACAAGCACAGCTCATGGAAAAAACTCGTTGACGAGGGCCTCTCCCCGGAAGATGCGCAAATAAAATACGTTGAGCTCATCGAGAAGCTCAAGGAGAAGTACGGATACGATGAAGGGAAGGAGCCGGAGCAAGTTGGAGGGAAATAGAAGAGTATAAACTAGAAATAGACTGGATGTTTGCTAGCATCTTGCGGGCGCTCCTGAGAAGAGCCAGGCTGCTGAACTACCTAGTAGATCATATAAGACGATATGAGGTAGGCTAGATGGGTTTCTAACATGCGGAATGTGTGCCGGCAGTCATTTTCTACATGAAGTTAAACAACTAAACTTCCTAGCCCCTGCCATTGTTTTATTTATTAGTAAAGGCATTAGCCACCGTTCTCAATGATGGGATTTCAATCTATATTCGTTGCCAGTTCATTCCCCACCACCCGCGGCCTACAATCGGTCACTCATGAGAATCCCAACATTCCCTAGGAGTAAAAAAATAAACATAGAATCTTGGAAGTGCGATCTGGTAAATGGATGGTATTAATGTATACGGCGCTAAATTTGGCTAGTTGGGTGTTAGTTATGATGTAACTATGCCTTTTAGTTAGCCCAGCCGCACCTCAACTTCATATTCTAAACACTAGTGGATTGTTCATATTGAGGATATTATTTGTCAACCAGCCTCATCCTTGGAGCTGCATGCCCTTCCTCTCCTCTCCCATTGTGGAGTAGCAAGATGAGATATATTCTTCTTCCTTAACCACGCTGCTTCTGGTAACCTCATGCCAAAGGGACGAGTCAAGAGCACGAGGGGAAATCTTTCTCCTGATCAAGGAGTATCAGAGTGAATTGTTGGTTTAGGAAGTTTGAGCAATTTACTATGCATCATGGGTTTGAGCCAGAGGACAGTTTTATATACCTCAGCAACTCTGTTGCAGGATGACTTCGAGGGATCAACAACCTCATTCAACAGCCAAACCACTCTACACCATAGGGCTCCATCGCAATTGATATTCATGAACATGCTACATACACAAAGCAGAATGGACATCAAATTTAATATGATCTCCAAGGATAGGCTGTCTACATGCGTGTCTCTAACCAATTGCTTTCCAGCGATAGACGGTCAGCTGCCGTCGCGAGACACAGGATGGTAATTAATGTTGCATCTCACAGGCCGTCCGTCCGACTGTAAAAGTCGATATGCAGCGTGTGAGGGGCTCGAGGATTTGCCACATATTTGCATATATCTGGACATATCTCTTCAGCCCTGGATTTCTCCATGTCCATATCCACTCTTCGAGAAGCAGTGCATGGAAACACACCATATGTCTCGATTAAACCATGCCCACTGCCAAAACGCAACGGTCCCTCAAGGCGATAGGGCCCAAGTCGCTTCCGTGCTACCTAAAAGCGACGTTCCCGTCAAGCATGCAATGGGCGCTGATGAGCGTGCCCTAATTTCTCTCGGATATAGACAAGAATTCAATCGCGAGTTTTCCCTCTGGACAACCTTCTGTGTTAGTTTTTCAGTTCTCGGGCTTTTACCATCATTTGCTAGTACGCTATGGTACGGTATGTTCGTCCTATTCCCGTTTCCTAGTTCACTGGTAGCTACGGGACGACGATTACATCCTAGATAGTTTAAAACCTATGTCTTGGTAATCTAAACTGGGATTAACTGCAGGTATGGGATATGCGGGTACAGCGGGAATGGTCTGGGGGTGGCCTATCGCAATGGCTTTTATCCAATGCGTTGCCATGAGTATGGCTGAACTCTGTTCTGCCATGCCCACGAGGTATTTCGACCACCAGGTTTTCTGAGATTTCATTTGAATTTGATGTCGGATTAATCATTAGCTAACTTTAGACGATTACTCTAGTGGTGGCCTTTACTATGCGTCGGCAGTTCTAGCGCCGCCCAAGTACGGCCCTTTCGCTGCTTGGTTTACAGGCTGGTCCAACTGGATAGCCCAGGTCACGGCAGCTCCATCTGTGAACTATGGGGTAGCAGCCATGATTCTGGCTGCGGTCTCAATGAGCAAACCCGGTTACATTCCGACGGATTATCAAACATTCTTGCTCACGACCTCGATCATGATCCTTCATGCGGTTCTTAGTAGTATGCCAACGAAATGGATTGCCAACTTAAATTCTCACAGTTCGATTCTCAACATCATCGCGCTTACCACAGTCCTCATTGCTATTCCCGTGGGCACGACTAACTCTCCCAAGTTTACGCCATCCTCAGTGGTCTGGGGGGCAATATACGAAGGTACCTCATTTCCAAAAGGTCTCTCGGTCCTAATGTCCTTCGTGAGCGTGATCTGGGCGATGTCAGGATACGATGCCCCATTCCACCTCAGCGAGGAATGCTCGAATGCCAACCTCGCATGTCCCCGCGCCATAGTGATCACTTCCGGTGTTGGAGGGCTTATGGGCTGGTTCCTTCAGCTTGTCGTCGCCTACACAGTGACAGATATCACAGCAGTGCTAAAATCAAACCTTGGCCAGCCGTGGGCATCATATTTGTTCCAAGTCATGTCGGATAAACTGGCCGTCTCTATTCTCGTCCTGACAATTATCTGCGGCTTCTCAATGGGCCAGGGATGCATGATCACAGCGTCCCGCGTCACATATGCATATGCTCGTGATGACTGCTTTCCCTTGTCTAAAATCTGGAAGAAAGTAAACCCTTATACGCACACACCAGTCAATGCCGTTTGGTTTAACTGTGCCATTGGGATGCTATCTTGCCTGCTCATACTGGCAGGAAAAATTGCGACTGGCGCTCTATTTTCTATTGGCGCCATCGCTTCATTCACTGCTTTCGCGATCCCCATCGCCATTCGAATTCTAGTTGTGGGGGACCGCTTTCGACCGGGGCCATGGAATCTGGGGAAATATAGCACTCTAATAGGTGCTACGGGGGTCCTTTTTGTTGTGTTGATGGTTCCGATCCTGTGTCTTCCGACAACGACTGGTTCGGAACTCAGGTGAGAGTGTCTACCCCAGGAGCCCGCTGATTTAGTTGTCCTTTTTCCATGCACACTGACCCATCTCGCTCTCATGAACCAGCCCCAAGGACATGAACTGGACCTGTATCGCATACGGCGGCCCAATGCTTCTAGTAACCATCTGGTGGTTTGTTGATGCGCATAGGTGGTTCAAAGGCCCCAAGGTTAACATTGAGCATATCCTGCAGAGTCACGAGGAGGAACCATCCGATGCTGAAGGTATTATAGCTTACAAAGGGAGTAGAGAAATTAAGAACTCCTCCGCTGAAACGAAGGATGTTGGTTGTTGTTGAGATAAGCAAAAATATATTCTCATTTTGCCCTTCCCCCACACTATTCATTGTAAGTCATATGGTTGTTTTCGTGTCGTGTGTCTATGGAAAGGGGGATGAAAGCATATGAAATGGATATATAGAGACTTTGGGGCGGATTTGGGATTATTGGATTTCTGGGGGTTTCTTGTTTCCTTCCGCTTGCCCAGTGTGCTTCGCGTATCGGAGTACGCATGATCGTTGGAACCGATTATCAGCCTACATGGAGGGTATTGAATGCCCATGCTTTATTTGAATGGTGGGTGTGAGAGGGCAGCAGCTCCTATATCCTATATTTTGGGTCCATTGTCTTCCTCTCAAGGAAGAATCGTTTAGCCACTCCTTCTATTTTACACCCTTCAAAAAGTAAAAGCTAATGCCAGATTGTAAAGGGAGGAGTAAAATAACTTCTGACATTGCATTTCCATTGCTCTGGTATACAAAAATTGAAATACAAGCCGATAGATAATTGTTACTCGAATTCTGATGCAGAGGACATATGCCAGGTTACACACATTTACATGCATTGTAACCATTTATTTATTTTCGTCGTCCATACTCTCTGTATTTCCTTTTCCTTGTGTTGTCT
Source organism: Histoplasma capsulatum G186AR (assembly GCF_000150115.1). NCBI lineage: Eukaryota > Fungi > Ascomycota > Eurotiomycetes > Onygenales > Ajellomycetaceae > Histoplasma > Histoplasma capsulatum. Next base: position 468,606 of record NW_025544813.1, on the reverse strand, counting down.
TCTTCTGCCGTGACAATGACCCACTCTTGTGCTTTCTGACTTTATTTAATTTCCCTCTTTCCAATAAAACGGTTGAAAAGCTAGAGCCTCCTTCTGCCATGCTGTGACTGAAATTCCGATTCAACACTTACTTTTACACCACTGAAGATATCTTTAAAAAAAAGGAAGAAACAAAAAAGGTAACAAAATGTAGGGAAACGAAAAAAATATATAAATATAAAAACAAAGATAAATAAACGATAAAAAGATGTAGGGCGCAATTGGAGAGAATCCAAGGCCATGTTCGGTAAGGAAAAATATAATATTAATATAGCAACCTAAAGGAGAAAAACAACCAGACAAAAAATAGAATCAGTCCTACATGAAGATGAGAAGTTATTGCCGGAAATGAGAAAACATGAAGAAAAATAAAGAAGTTCATGAAATTTCAATAAAATGGGGGAGAAAATATAGTAAAACAAGAGCAAAACAAGGAAGAAAAGTAAGAGCTAGCGAAAGCTAGTCGACCTTCCCTGACCCATTTCCACCACCGAGTAACCCTTCCTTTCCATCAAGGTGGAAGAATCCAGCCCCTGAGCTACCAGTGACTGCACCAAGTAGACCTGCAGGACCTCGATTTCTTCTATGTCTACCCTTCATGAAGAGGTAGGCAAATATCAGAGCAACGAAGAACAGGGCAATGGAAAGGACAGGGTGCTTGTGGAAAAAAGAGCGGGTGCGAAAGTACATGCTTTCGAAAATGCCGACGGTGGATTTCGCCTTGAGTCTCGAGGAGGGCGAGATGACCTGACTGATGGTTTCGAGGATGGAGGTCCGGCTTGGCATTATGTAGGCACCGCTAGGGGAGGTATCCCAGTATCGACGGTTCTGTACCGTTTGAAAGAAAAGGAGTCAGTTCTGGGAGGTTTAACGGACACTTCGAGATTTGATACGGGAGTATTGCATATGAATTTTCAATGATGGAAGAGGGGAAATGGAGAGTAAAAACTTACGTCTTCGTCAATGATGATAACACGTTCACCGTTTTTCACGTCAATTCCGTACGTTGTCCGAATCCATCGATCCCAGAAGATACCGTCCACCCATGCGAAAACGACCTGCTTTTTGTCGCTCTCGCGGATGGTAATTTGTCTATTTTTTGCCGCACGGAGTGCCCGTTGGTCATTCCTGTCTTCTGCTTCTTCGATACGTAGTTCTTTCGCGTCCCGAAGTTCCTGCCTCTCAAGCTGGAACAATTTTGTTTGTTTATCCATCCACTCAAGTGCTGCATTTTTCAGCTCCTTCTTGTCCTGGATGAATTCGTCTGAGCGCAGACGGCTGAGAATACCAAGCACTACGTATTTGCCAACGAGAATCTCGCGAGCATTAGCAGCGGTGAGCTCTGGAACTATGGGTAACCAAACACTTTCCATCCAAGAGAGCACCTGTCGGAAATCTCGCATATCTTTAGGGGCAAGTGCGCTGTAATAACTGGCCTTTCCGTCCCTCGAGACGAGAAGGCGAGGCCATGTGGAAATTTTGAATCTCTGAGCAAGAGCATCGCTGTCAGTCTTGACTAGCTTTGCACGCCCAACCAAGCTCAGAGTCAAGCGGTCCAGAGCCGCAAAGTCCTCTGATGTAGTTGCCTTGTCGAAGAAGTATAAGAAAATAACCTCCTCAGTTTCTTCCATTTTCTTGAAAGCGGCAGCGTCAACGTATTGAACACCATTGCCAACAACATCCACGGCTTTCCTAGCATAGCTGATCAGGTCGCCCAAACCCCTGAGTCCGTTGTATTCAACACGCTCCCCACCTCTGAAAAAATAGATAGTAGGGAAAGATTCTACGCGAGCATCTTTGCACAAGCGTCGTTCTGTCTCACAATTAACTTCACCAACATTTAGGACGCCTTTCATGTCTTTGGCCATCTGTTGCCACGACGCAGCCATGGCCTGACAATGACTACACCAAGGTGCATAGAACTTGATAAACCATGGAACTTGAGTGTTTGTGACGAGTTTCTGAAAACTTTCAGCTGTGAGCGGTATCGATGTGCCTTGAGGATTGGGCAGGGTTCCATTGGGTCTTTTTGGTTTCATATGAAAGGCCTTCTCCTGCGTTGGTTCGGTCTTTGTTTCCGGTTTATCTTCTGGTTTAGCTTGTGGTTTGGTTTCTGGTTTACCTACTTCCTCAGCAGTGGCTATGGTGCCAACCTTAGTGTCGCCAGGCTTCGGTAGCTGTAGGCCATTGAGAGGTCTTGAGCCAGGCTTAATTTTTTCAAGTTTCGCTTCGATAAACTTGCTCAGCCCTGCAATCGACTTTTTGCCTGTAAATGTCTCTACCTGTTCCCCCTTGTAGTAGAGTGTGAACATAGGGAACGCATTGATTCCGAGGCTCTGGCACTTATCCGCGTTGGCAATGCAGTCCATAGCTGCGAAATTGAAATCGTAGAAACGTTGAAAGGAGTTAAGGGACGAAGCGGTGTCTTGCGTTTGTTTAGATGTCGACGTTGAGAGGGGGTTTGAGGTCTATTTGCAATCAGTAATCCTATTCTTTGGGAGACTAACGTTGTATAATACTAACATAGTAGAATTCATATAATGTTTGCCATGTTGGTGCGACAGATATACAATACCTACAATAAGGAGAAAAATGCTTCACAAACCTACAGCCGTGTCAGACGCTGATATTTGTATATATATCCAAGAGAGCAATAACGAAAATTGAAATAACACAAAAAAGGCCCAAAACGTACCAGTAACCTTCCTTAATAGTTTCATCAAAATTAGATTCCGTGAGTTGCTTCATTGGCGGCACTTCGATTCCGTTAAAAACCGTAGGGCTTTCATCTAGGGCAATCGGTTTCTCTGCCCTGGAGAGCACTCGTGACTCTGGTATCGGCCCAGATTTCCCCGCCGAAGTAGAGATAACAGGTTTTAGCAGCAAGGAAAATAATGACCACGTAAGGAGTGAGGCCTTCATTTTAGGCGGCTGAAGGCCAAATGGGCCCCAGTACCAGAGCTTAATCTATCCCCAGATCACTGTCGAAACTGGCGAATATTTAGGTCTTGTTCAAAAGAGAGTTATTGCTGTCAATAGGTAGTTGTTTTATTAACGGAAAGAGTTGAAGGATGTAAGATTGGGGCTGGAATATGGCTGAGATGGGTGGTCTGGCTTCGTCCAAGATGGTCGGGGGGGCGGCCATGTACTTGGCGACGCGACAATAACCGACCGAGCAGCTAGAGTCGTGACACAGGCTCGCGATGGGTACAGTTGCTGAGTTGAGGTGCAGCGGACGAAGCCTTGCCTGGGATTGTTCGTTCGTCGTCGTCCAATAAGTATTTCCCCTTAAGACGTTTGAAGTTGTTTGAGCCGCATATTACATGGTTTCTTTTTTCGGAAGCACCCCGGAAGCGGAACAACAAATCCTCCAGACTCCGTTATTGTCACTTTGGGGCGCAGAAGCTGGAGACCGACACCATCATTCACAAGACGAACTGCTGGGCACGCTGTTTTCAACAGCAATTGGGCAGCTTTTCTCTTTTCGTTGGCATTGCCCTCTTATACACTCCAATCATGAGGTCCACTCTACGGTTATTGGCCAACGTCAAGTCTGCCAGATACCTCCAACCTCATGCACCCACTGGTCTCACCGGCCTCACAACCCACCCAAGACCACGACAAGCCCTCCTCATTCTATATACTACCACCTTGAACAAACTCCAGAATATCCCTGAGTCATCGGTTTACCGCCAAGCCACAGAAGCCCTCACGAAGCACAGGTTGAAGATCATCGAATCCACCAAACCCCCAGGCTACGATAAATGGCAGCAGGAAGTACAACAGAAAGTGGCAGCAAACCCGGACCTGGTCAAAGTCATCTCTACACCAAGTGGCGATCTGGCGGGGGTATACTCTCTATTAGGTGGTCGGGTGTCAAACCTTGAAAAGCGACATTATGCCGAGAACATGGAGAATGCGTTGCGCCAAATAGCGGAGGAAAAAGAGCAGTTCGAGAAGTTGCCTGAGGACCTGAAGCCTGCTGTGGCACAGTGGTCGAGAGCAAAAGAGGAAAGCGAACGACTTCAACGTGAAGAGGAGCCTGTCGCGACAAAATCTAGGATTGATTTGTATGAAGAACCGGCTTTGGAAGCGACACAGTATGATTTATCCAGTAAACTTTTCATTATTTCGTCTCTTTTTATTTTAGATCTCCTGTTCTGATGTCGAGTTTACAGGATCTCCGAAATCGAACACCAGATCGGAGCGGGCCTGATAGAGGAAGTTATTGAAGTTGCCGAGGGAGAGTTAAAACTCGTGGATGACATGATCAAATTCAAAGTGTAAGCCCGCTCCTCCAGGAACCGAAATACACCGGGAAATATTCCTTCGCTGATTCTCAATTTGTTATAGATGGGAAGAGCTGGTAGAAAAGCCGAAGCCCGGCCAATGGACATATTTTGGCAGGGACAGAGGCAGTGCCGCGAACTAGAGCCCGGGCCGATTGGCATGTTGGACATTTCCATTTATCGATCTAGTCCTTAATAAGGTGTTTAGAGAACTTTTAATCTCTTTGTTCCTAATGAAATTCACGTTGATTCTTGTAAATACTAGTATATCAACACTCCATAAACTTAATTTTTTCCACCTTCGCACTACTCAAAACATCCAAATCCGATTCATCGTTTTGTTTTGTGGGAAAGCATATGGCGGGAAATACCTGTGTTTCCCACAATTGTGCGATATCTTATTACAAACTAATGCAAATCGTCAATAACTATATAGTATATGCCAGATTTGCCCTAGATATTTCCTTTTTATTGATCATTGTAACAACTTGAATCCAAAATCCGATGTTGTGTGGCGCTAACCATCTTGGGATAGCTGGTGGGACCAGTGACAATTGATTGATACGGACAGTTTGCAACTCACCAGACTAAACACATCCGATTCAACCACCATTACCCGCTCTGTTGTCCTACGGACACATTGAACTAGCAGCATACTGTTCGGTTAGCCCCAGCGATTGAGGATATACCCTGATCGCCGGGTTCCTCCTTGTTACAAGGCCGCTCGTGGCCCGCACACTTATCTATCACCACACACACCCTCGCGAAAGTTGCCCACAATGCGGTTGGATGTGAAGGTGCGTGGAACGCTGGTCTTTTCGAGTTCCTGCCTATTATCTGGCTTGCGAGGGGATTGTTTTTCATTTTATGACTTGGAACTGACTTGATCTTCTGTACCAGCGACAACTATTCGCCCGATCGGAGAGAGTCAAGGGCATTGACTTTCACCCGACTGAGCCATGGGTAAGTTTGCGACACTTCCTACGCATGCCAGTGCACGTTTCTCTAACTTATTTTTCATTAGATCTTAACTACATTGTATAGCGGTACGCTATTGTTTCCTGGGCGGGCAGTAGAAGGCCTTCATTACTGATGCGCTGGGTGAACAAACAGGTCATGTTTATATATGGTCTTATGAAACCCAGGTAAGCACGTTTTCCACGTAAAAATCTGTTTCCAGTGATTCTAACCTCCTGTGTAGTCGATTATCAAGACATTTGAGCTTACTGATGTCCCTGTCCGAGCCGGCCGATTCATTGCCCGAAAAAATTGGATTGTCTGCGGTTCCGATGACTTTCAACTCCGCGTCTACAACTATAACACCTCCGAGAAGATCACATCTTTTGAAGCGCATCCAGATTACATCCGGTCTATCGTTGTCCACCCGTCGCAGCCGTTCGTCCTCACAGCTTCCGACGACATGACAATTAAGCTGTGGGATTGGGACAAGGCCTGGAAATGTGTACAGATTTTTGAAGGACACAACCATTATGTCATGGGTCTGGCCATCAACCCCAAAGACACAAATACATTTGCTTCCGCCTGTCTTGACCGGACAGTTAAAATATGGAGCCTAGGCTCGCCGCATGCGAATTTCACACTTGAAGCTCATGAGGCGAAGGGTGTTAACCACGTTGATTATTACCCACAGGCGGACAAACCGTATCTATTGACGACTTCCGACGATAAGACTGTAAAAGTTTGGGATTACACAACAAAGGCACTCATAGCTACTTTAGAAGGTCATACTAGCAATGTTTCCTTCGCCTGCTACCACCCAGAGTTGCCTGTGATCATCTCCGGCTCTGAAGATGGAACCATCAAAATTTGGCATGCCAACACATATCGACTAGAGCAATCTCTAAGCTATGGTCTGGAGCGTGCATGGTGTGTCAGCTACCAGCGTGGCAAACAAGGCATTGCCATGGGTTTTGACGATGGAGCTGTTGTCGTCAAAATGGGCCGTGAGGAACCCGCAGTTTCTATGGACGGGTCTGGAAAGCTGGTTTGGGCGAGACACAACGAAGTTGTGTCGACGGTAATCAAGGGTGGTGACTCAACTCTTAAGGATGGTGCTCCCCTTTCACTTCCGACGAAGGAGCTTGGTTCCTGCGAGATATACCCACAAACACTTACTCACTCTTCGAACGGACGATTCGTCTCGGTCTGCGGAGATGGTGAATATATTATCTACACGGCACTTGCGTGGAGGAATAAAGCCTTTGGACAGGCCTTAGACTTCTCATGGGGCTCAAAGGATAACAGTAACGATTATGCGATTCGGGAGTCGAGTACAAGCGTCAAGATCTTCCGCAACTTCAAAGAGAAGAGTGGAGGGCTCGATGTGGGATTCCAAGCTGAAGGTCTAACTGGTGGTGTTCTTCTAGGAGTCAAGGGCCAAGGCGGTATCGGTATGTTTGACTGGGACACTGGTTTACTCGTGAGGAGAATAGAAGTCGATCCTCGAGCTGTAAGTTTCTTGAACCTCTTAAGTTAAGATTTCTTGATGACACGATCATCTAACATTATCTATCTCCAGGTATACTGGTCTGAATCGGGAGAACTAGTTACTCTTGCTTGCGATGATACGTTCTACGTCCTCAGATTCTCCCGCGAGAATTACATCGCAGGCCTCAACAACGGCGAAGTAGACGAGGATGGGGTCGAAGCTGCTTTTGAAGTAGTCACAGACGTCAACGAATCCGTCAGGACAGGCGAATGGGTTGGCGACTGCTTCATCTACACCAACTCTACCAACCGCCTAAACTATCTCGTCGGTGACCAAACCTATACAATCTCCCACTTCGATCAACCAATGTATCTCCTCGGCTACCTGCCACGGGACGGACGCATCTACCTGGCCGACAAAGACGTCAACGTAGTCTCCTTCTCCCTCTCCCTCTCTGTCGTCGAATACCAAACTCTCGTCCTTCGCGGCGACATGGACTCCGCCGCAGATCTCCTCCAAGACATACCCGCTGACCAAATGAACAAAATCGCCCGCTTCCTTGAAGGACAGGGTAACAAAGAACTAGCCCTCAAGGTCGCCACAGACCAGGAACACCGTTTTGAGCTCGCGCTATCACTCAATATGCTCGACATCGCTCTCGAAATCGCCCGCACCGCTGACGTCGAGCACAAATGGAAAATCGTCGGTGACGCAGCCATGGCTGCTTGGGATCTCTCCCTTGCTCAAGAATGCTTCTCTAACTCCAAGGACCTGGGCTCATTGCTGCTCCTGCACACTGCCAGCTGCAACACGGACGGTCTTCGTCGGCTATCTGAGCAAGCCAGCGAAGCAGGCTCGCATAATGTCGCCTTCTCCGCGCTCTGGCAACTAGGCGATGTCGATGCGTGCATCGATCTTCTGGTCCGGACGAACCGGGTAGCGGAAGCTGTTCTATTTGCGCAAACGTATAAGCCCAGTCGAGCAGCTAAGCTCGCGGGTAAATGGAAAGAAAGTTTAGAGAAAGGGGGTAAGACGAAGGTGGCGAGGATTATTGGGATTCCTCCCGGGGCTGGGATTGAAGGAGTTGAAACCGATGATGAGTTGTTTCCGGAATGGGATGAATTTTTGAGATTAGAGACGGAGGGTGGTGTTAAGTCTGCGGATTTGATTGATATTAATGGTGATGATGGTGAGGCGGGAGCGGAGGTCAATGGCGTTTCGGAATAGAAAGAGTAACGAACAAATTGTTGCAGCTCCATTGGTGGGGCCAATGAGATGGAAACGTCTTTTACTTCTCTTTTTATTTCTCCCCTTTTCGTTTTCTAATTTTTTATTAGCTCAGTCTCGCCCTGTCTCGTTTTTATTTTACTATTTCCAGTTTTGCTACTCTTTGATTCATTCTGTCTATCACAGCTAAGACGAACGATAAGTAAAATTAAAAAGAGGTAACTTATATATTTACATTTTCATTTTCGTCATGCTCATTCTCATCCTTTGTATAAATTCTATGTTTCCCTGCTCTTTTCTTGACTTTCTATTATTTTTAAATCGTCAAGGGTCCATCCAGAAAACTTAGGTAGCATCTTGAAAATCATATCTTTCTCCTCACACCCTCCATTCTTCATCCCTGCCAACCCCTTTGATGCATTATGCATTTCAACCCTCCCATCATCCACCAGCCAAGTTCACTGTAGAAGCAAAGGCACAACCAGAAAATCATTCTCAGTTAGACTTTACCAATGTGAGATAATCTCCACGTAGAGTTTAAAATTGAGTGACACGGAACGGGATATCACTGGTACCTATCTACCCATTCTTCTATTTTTGATCTATTGTAAGCCCTGTTACTGTAAATGCATGCAAACTGTTTCAATGGATGTTGGATTTAATCAAGGAGTAAAGTCCTCACAAACTAGTCGGAAGAATCGCTTTCACAGCTTTACTAGGACGAAGTACGGCAGTCTGTGTCTTCATATGTGCAGGTTGAATTTGATGCCTGAATCTTTCTTATTTAAAACCTTTTCAATAATGACAAAGAAAAGCGTCGAAAGAAAAGGTGCATGGAGACAAGCCAGAACAGGCCAGGACAGGAGCACCAGCTAAATACAGCTGTAGAGTAAATGAGCAGACAGAAGAGAAAAAGAAGCAAGAAAATGATAGTGGAAACTAACCAGACAGAAACAGACAGAGGTAGAAAAAATCCCATCTGACTTTGTAAATATATCACAGAATATATTGGTTGTTCAGATAGTTTTGATTTCTGGTGGCTCAGCCGCGATGGTATATTTGCCAAACACGGTTGCAAAAAATGAAAATGAAAATGAAAATGGGCAGAGAATAACTAGGAATAGATCTCAAACAGATAAATGTGAACACAACTCGCTCAAGTGCCTTGTGTATTTGCAGAGATCAATCAAGGGAAACCGAAGGGAACAATATGCAGGGAGGTGTATGCCGCTTGTATACTGGGCAGCCGTGGGGAAATGATAGATATCAGGGTTGAAAAAAGGATCCAGAAATCTAGATTCGGACCTGGAACGAAATGAAAATGAAGGTTGAAAACTGGAATGGAAATTGAAGCAACAGAGAACTGGTGAGGTACTTTCAACGCAATGAGAGAGCAATGAACATAAAATGGGAAGTGGGTGAAAGTTTGACAAATGAATAGCGAAAAAAAAAAAAGAGAGAGAGGGGGGGGGAGGAGACAAATGGACGGGACCAGCAGAAAAGCAGGAAACGAGTGAAAACAATCCAGTCAAAGGAAAACCATAGGAGATTCGTTAAAGTTGTTTGAGCTTCCAGCGTCAAAGGAATTCTAGCGGAGCAGACGGGAGTTGGGGAAATGAAATCGAAGATCTCCTCTTCTTTCATCAGGCCAACATCGAAGCAGCTGAAAATATAAAAGTATCATTCAGGGATACTTCCGAAAGATGGGTCCTTTATGCTTCCTCCGGCGTCGCTAAGGCCAGCAACTGGTCGAGTGTAGGACCAGCCTTCGAACTGTCGTTGCATGGTTTGAGAAAGAACAGACCCCTCCACACGCGAGTCTACAGGAGCCTCGCGCGTGAATTCTTCAGAGAAATTTACGGTATCGTCGGCATCAACCTATGGTGTTCAATTAGAAATTATGTCAGATAAAATGAGATTTGAATATGTCAAGATACTCCAAAATGAAACATACCACATGAGGACGAAAGCTCGGCTCATATTTTCTCTGCAGGAGCTTGCGCCAATCAATGTTGGAAAAGAAGTGATGTGCTTTGATTTCAGCGGCACCATTTGCCCCAAGTCGGCGGTCTGGATCACGCTCAAGGAGCCTAGTAAGAAGATCTCTAGCCGCGCCAGGAACAATATCTTGGCTTGGGAAAGTAAGCGGTTCTTGGAGGATTTTGCGGTACATCTCATTCGTATTCTCATCGTAAAATGGTGGAAGTCCTGTCAACATTTCGTACAAGAGGACTCCGAGCGTCCACCAATCCACAGACTTTGTGTATCCCTCCCCAAGTAAAAGCTCGGGAGCGAGATATTCAGGAGTACCACAAAACGCTAGCAGGAAATCAGTACCAGTCTTAATTTAAATTATCTCGACTAGCAATCACTTACTATTCGTCCGGTCTTCATCTTTCATATCGCGCTTACACAATCCAAAATCGCACAGGGCAATATGGCCAGTGTAATCCAGCAGAATATTTTCTGGTTTAAGATCACGATAGATAACTTTAAAACCGTGGAGGCACTCTAGAGCACAGATCAATTCGGCTGTGTAAAAACGGGCCCTGTTGATATCGAAACGTTGTTCCTTTTGGAGATGATAGAACAGTTCACCGCCGTTGACAAAGGCCAAAACGAGATATAGCTTTTCTGGGGATTGGAACGAGAATTTGAGAGGGACGATGAAGGGGTTATTTATCTGAGAGAGCACTGATCTCTCAGCCAATGTATGCGCCACTTCGGACCGAGAAATGATATGGGCTTTGCGTAGAGTTTTCATCGCATAGATACGACCGGTATCGCGTTTCCTTGAATAATGATATTGTTAGACTACCGTTTAGCGTGAGAGTTGTGGAAATGAGGAGCTAGGCTCACCTGACTTGCATGACTCTTCCAAAACTTCCTCTGCCCACGACTTTCAGAAGTTCAAAGTCTTCAATTTTAAGGCTTCTCTGCTGGTTTTCAACAAACGACACACCAATTTTGATGGCACCGGTACCGAATTGCAAGTTTGTCCATTCCGTGCCTGCCTGTCCCATTTGACGCTCCTGTTCTGCGTGTGCTGCTGCAGCCTTTTCGCGGTCCTTCTTACTTGCCTTCGGATCCTCCACAAATGGATGAACTTCTTCGAATCTCGGGTTAATTCTGCAAGCACCCAAAAATACATCTTCATTTCTGCCAGCACCTGGCCTAGCGGCAGGGTTCCGAAGATAGAGTTGAATGTTGAGATCAGTGACACGAGAGACATCAAACTTGAAAGAGGTATTGTCACCAGCCCAAAGAGGGTTTTCTGGAGTCCCTGATACAGCATCGACGAAAACCTGCTGCTTGTCAAAATCCAAAAGAGCATACGGAAGGTATTTGGCGGAATATCGACCATGGATTGTAGGTGCAGCATTGATACCGCCACTCGTCGACTGAGGTCGGTTGGGTTGTGCATAAGAGCTAGTGACTGTCCCCTGAGTAGAATGGGATGAGGATGAGGTGGGTCTGATAGAAGTAGGTCCCGCGAAGCTATTGTTGCCTGAGATTGAATTTTGGAAATGGGAATTGAACACCTGTTGGTAGTGTGGTGAGAGCGAAAAGCCCTTCCCCTCGTGTAACGTAATAATGAGAATACCGGGCTTAGCTGGAGCAACAGGAGGAGAGACTAGAGCCTCTGAGGCAGCTAAATTGCAGAATTACCATATTAGCGACACATTGTGGTATATACAAATCGCAATGATATGAAAAGAAGGGCGCTCACCAATGCCATTCAGGCTTGGAGAAAGCGCGACAGGAGTTTGGGCGTTGTCTTCTGCAGGAGCAGCATCAGGTTTAATGGTGGAGGTCGAGGATGACCTCCCAAACGAGTTGGCTAGAGGTGCGAGATGCGTCTCCTTAAGCTCTTGCAGGGGAGAAGGTCAGTAACTCAGCAAATTCGAGAGGCAAATAATAATTCCAATGGGGAAAATGTCATGCATACTCTTGGTGAGTTTCCACGACATGATGATACACTTGGGAAGTTAAGACGGAATGAAGAATTGCAAGTGCTGGCAAAGCGGCAGGTTAGAAATTCGAAAAAAGCTTTCTAGAGCCTTTAATGAATATATAAGGGTGAAGTTGGGTGGGAAGAGAGGTCAAAGAGGGAGCCGTGATATTCTTGTTCTAAGTGTCTAAATGAGGTAATGAAACTCCGACAAGTGGGTCTAGGGAGAGACAGAATTCGGCAGCCGGACTAGGAAGGAGAGGAGAGTTAGGATGATAAAGCAGAGTCCTTCCCAGGTGTTTGGGATTACCCGTAAGATGGCTGCTGCTGTAGGTCGTGTGAAGCGGAAACAGAGAGAGTCGCCGTGGTGATGGCGCAGGTGGTGATGGTCCGAAATTGTTTCGCAGCCAGCAAGAACGCAGAGGGGATGAGGGTCGCCAAGCCTGCTCAGTCAGCAGCGGCTGATCAACGGGTTTCGAGCACAGGCTGAAACGCGTCGTGAGGCTTCCTGAGGCTTCCTCTGGAGCGTGGCTGAGTCCGACTTCTACGCAGCCCTTGAGCGTTGGGCGGTTCCCCAGCACGGTGGCAGCACTGGAAGGTGGACACCTTATTTAGAAGGCAGTCAGTTGAGTTGACTTAGTTAGCTATTATTAAGTCATTCCTCACCCTTCAATAACTATATTCAGCCACACTTGGAACGCGCTTGGACGGAAGGCACTAAACCTAAAAAGGTGACTTTTAATGTCACATGACTTTAGCGGCGGCTGGCGGCTGGCGGAAAATTATGTTTCCGATCCCAACAGCTGCCGTCTTATCAAACAGCGCGGCCCGTGGTGAACCCTGGAATGCTTCATCCTCTCTTCGAATATCTCACCTTCCCACTAGACAGTTTTCGGTTCAATTTCATGTCGCGTAGAGGCTATTTCCAGCCATCAGGCCAGTTACCGATCATTCCAGGACCCGACAAACTGAATGGCTTAACACATACCCACGCGCATCCTCGATAAGCAATAGAAATACAGTCGATACTTGTTGCCTCTTCCTAGCGGCCTACCAACTTATCGCTTCACCCACACTTTAGACGGACACTCAGGAAAAGGCAATTCCAAGTTGATTCACTCGATGGGCGTCATACGGAAGAAAACTGCAGCGCGCGGGACAGAAGGTGGAACAAAATACCATTGCGACGTCTGTTCTGTAGATGTCACCTCGACGGTATGTACGAAGTGCTTATGCTCCGCGTCACCCAAAACTGATATCGTGGGGGGAATGCAATTAGGTGCGCATTGCTTGCGCGCATAATGCCTGTCATGAATATGATATGTGCGTCCCATGCTTCTCCGCCGGCGAAAGCTCAAAGAATCACGATCCACGAACACACCCATACTACGTCATCGAACAAAACTCTGTTCCTATTTACCAACCCGACTGGGGCGCAGATGAGGAACTCTTGCTGTTAGAAGGTGCGGAAATCTACGGTCTAGGATCATGGGCAGACATAGCGGATCATATCGGCGGTTTCCGAACCAAGGAAGAAGTGCGCGACCATTACATCGAAACATACATCAATAGTTCCAAATTTCCTCTCCCCGAACGCGCTGATCCTGATGACAAGACCCTACAAGAGCAAATATCGAAAGAGGAGTTCCAGGCACGTAAAAAGCGACGAATCGAGGCCCGTAAAGAGGCAGCCCGGGCCGCCCCTCCCGCAACGCCGAAACAAAAACCCACAGCCTCTGTGCCAGCCTGCCATGAAGTGCAGGGGTATATGCCGGGCCGCCTCGAATTCGAAACGGAATTCGCAAATGAGGCTGAGGAAGCTGTACAGCACATGTCATTTGAACCAGGCGATGGGCTCAACGCGAACGGGGAGATGGACCCTGAGATGGAACTTAAAATGACCGTGAAAGACATCTATAACTCCCGGCTCACCGCCCGGACAGAACGCAAGAAAATAATATTCGAACACAATCTATTAGAATACCGCAAAAACACTGCCCAGGACAAGAAACGAACAAAGGAAGAACGCGAATTGCTCAACAAAGCTAAACCCTTCGCGCGAATGATGAACCATGAAGATTTCGAAGAGTTCACGAAGGGCCTCGAATACGAACATAATCTCCAGCTCGCAATAGCTCAGCTGCAAGAATGGCGAACGATGGGAATCGGTGATTTGAAAAGCGGAGAGAAGTACGAACAAGAAAAGCAGCAGAGGGCCCAACGCGCAATTCCACAAGGGGCTTTTGATAGAATGGCCGGCACAAGGCCCAAACCATCACAGATACCCGATGCGCCTTCGGCTGCCACCCAATTAACAATGCCGGAGCTACCTTTGCGCCTTCAACGCAGCGGAGCCCAACAAAAACAAGCAGCCCCCGTACCCGCCTCCGCAGCTCTCGAACCTGCACGAGCTCTACCCATGAATGATTTCGATAAGATGTTCGCTAGTACCGAGATGAACGGGACATCGACTCCAAAGCCACCTGCAAAGACGAAATACGTCATCCCCCCAATAAACGGACTTTCGCCGTGGAAATTGGAAAACGACATCGCGCCGGACCTGCACTTGTTGACGAGGGAGGAAGTGGAACTTTGTAATATTCTTCATCTACAACCTAAACCGTATCTTGTCATTAAGGAGCATATGATTAAAGAAGCGATGAAGCAAGGCGGGAGCTTGAAAAAGAAAGACGCCAGGACGCTGTGTAAGGTGAGATTCTCACTTGCCCCTCAACTTCCCCAGATTCCCTGCCCAGGGAACTACTCTCGATTCCTCCTGCTTTTTATTCTTCTTTTTCTTTTTTTGACTGCGGCGCCGCTCCGCTCGCAATAATCAACCATTTGTATTGACATGGCTTTATCTATAGATCGACGTCGCCAAATCTTCACGAATATACGACTTTATGGTACATAGCGGGTGGATAACGAAGGCATAATGAAATCGGAGGAACAAAACGGAGATTGAGGAAAAGAAGAAAATACACGAATGTCATCACCCGCAATATCACTAATATTACCACCCTTCTCACCTTCACCTTCACCGTCACCATCACCATCACCATCATTTCTCCCTCTCCTCCGTCTCCTTAGGCAAGCCCCCAACCGCCCATTCCTCAATTTCATCATTACATAAAAATATCTTCTTTTCCTCGACCTTCACTTCGATTTTGATAAATAGTCAAAAGATTTAATTGCCCACTCGAACAGCCATTGATTTTTCCACCTGCGAGATGCGTAATTACCCTGAGGTTTTCATTATTTATCTATCCATCGATCTATTCATTCCCTGGTTTAGGTTAGAGGAACAGCCTCAGGCTGACACTGAAATTTCGTGTATGTTGAGTCCTTCCTCGACTAGTAGTACAGTCGACTGAGTTAGGGCCCCCGAATCCTTTTTTTTTTTTTTCTTTTTTTGAGAACATGTAGAATCCATTGCAGGAAATGTTTACCATGTTTAAATCACGTAACCTACCTGTGAAATCTACTGGTTGGCTATTGGCGCCTACATACATAGCTCAAATTATTTCGACTGTAGAATCAATGAATCACTTGAGTAAGGTTATAAGTAATGTAATTAGAAAGAAAAAAGGCCCAAGGTTAATGGGATAATTCTTATAACTAACTAACTATCCGCCCAGATGCTTGAACTAGTTATTTAACTGAGCTGCACCCCCCGCTTTATCGGCATCAGCCCCTTGTGCTTCCCCAGGAACAACATTGTTAACTACCCCGGATCTTGGCGTGGGACGTGCATGTTAGTGTCAATGTCCTGCGTATGAAGAAAAGCAGCTGGAACAAGAACACGATGTAAATTGTAATATACATAATAATATTAACTAACTAACTATTCTCCTCACAGCTCAGCATCGCCTGTCACCTGCGTTTTTCTAAAAAAAAAAAAATTTGCAGTGGAGTGTTGGATATTAAGCGCTTCAACCGTACTGACACCCCAATACTGACAATCCCTGTCAAACGAATCTCAATCTCAATAGCTGGCCGGTGTAGATTGGAAAGGATGAACCAGTTGGGCAAGAAACGATAACCCAAAACACGCACAGATTTAAAAAGCGGTGATAATAGGAGAGGAACGCGCAATCAATCGCCCAGCCGCTCGGCCCATGTCCATAGGCTTTTTGGCTTTTGTTTTCTGACCATTCGCGCTCTTTGGATATCTGTGGAAACGGGAACTGATAGTATGGGTTGCAACGCCTTTGTTTCAAAAAAAGAAATAAAAAGGGTGGGTGTCGGAGTTGGGAGTGGAGTTTTGTTAAGGCTGCAGATGAAACAGAAGGGAAAAAAAGAAAATTATCAATCCTTGCTAGTTTTAAATAACTAAGGAACTCATCTCATGAAAAACTCCTTTTTCCTTTTTGCCCTCCGCTCATCCCGAGGAGAAAAATATGAAAATGAAAAATGAACTCAAGGAAAAACCGAACTAACTAGCCGCAAGTATTTCAGTGCGTACAGATAAGTTGAAATATCTCCGCCTGCCACGCCCATACCCATCACACACACCCACACACACCATATGCTAAATTCAAAATGAATAAAAAAAATTGTTAAAAAAGAAAGAACAAAAAATATAAAAGGGAAGGGGAAAAGGGCAATTCACAAAGCCAAGCCAGCCCTCCTCTTCCATTTCTTCTCATGCCCGAAATGATGCGATGACGACAACGCCTTTTTCAACTTTCCCTTCCCACGACCACCACCCGTAGAACTCGACCCGGACCCCCACCCACGTCCAAACCCAAGCCCGAACCCTAGCCCCAGCTTCCCAGAATTCAACTTCTTGTCCATGTCCTCCTTGAACTTCTTCCAGCTGCGCTCGCGCTCCTCCCAATCCGCCATCTGCGCTAACATGAAATCCCACGTCTTCGATTCCAGGGCGCAGAGCGCGTCGTCGTCTAAGAGATGTCTTGTTGGCATTGTGGTGGTGGTGGTGGTGGTGGTGGTGGTGGTGGTGGCGGATGGAGTACTTGTGGACTGTTGGCGTTGCGTGCCGCTTCCGGTCGTAATTTGGCTTTCGAGGTATTGCTGCGGTGGCTGTGGCTGTGATTGTGGTTGTGATTGTGGTTGAGAGCATGTGTCAGGTTCCGGCTGTACAGCGACCACCTCAGACGGACTGGGGGCAGTTGACGGTCTACTATTCTGTTGTTGGCTGTCTGGAGAGGAATTAGCTACGTCTGCGAGGGCGATGAGGGAGCTGTATTGGTGGGTTCGTCCCATCTGGGGTCCCTGTCGGTAGGGCCGACCAGTGAGCGGGGAGACAGTTTGCGCCTCAAGGTTATGGTTTTCTTGCTGCTGGCGAGTGATATAGAGGCGCCGCGAACGGAACATTGCTGCTGCTGCTTCACCGACTAGATCAGGGTCCTCATGAGGAGAGATGGGCAGTTGATCAGCAAGGTCAGCTTGGCTGGCAACCGTTCCTGCGACTTCACTGGAAGTCGTCTGGAGGGGCGAGTGCGAACGAGGATTCACAACGCTTTCCTCGTGCAAACTAGCCAAAATGCTAGGGGATGAATTCCGATGACCATAGCCCGCCATGTCCGCCCTTAGAGGAGGTGAAGAGAGCGCGGAAGAAGAGGCTGCGTCGGGTTCGCTCACACCATTCATAGTCTCAGATATCGCCTGGAATAAAGGCGGGAATATACATCTCGCTAAATTGTCATACTGAGAAGCCGCTGACGCCCTCCGCTTTGCCACATTGTGGTAGTGGCGTGCCTGCAGCCCGCCCGCAACAGGAACCCAGTCTGAAACATTATAAAGAGAATGCAAATGGGAATTGGTCAGGTGGCTCTGCTGACGGCGGAGACCTCCAACAGACGAACTTGCTGTTACGCCCCCGAATCCCGGAGCATGATGCTGGGAGGAAAGGAGGCCGGACGATTGGGTTGGGGTATTAGAGGACGCTTGGTTTCTTCCCGCAACGTTGGTATTGGGTACTAGTAATGTGCCAGATTCACTCTCTCTGTTGTATGTTGGATGATGTCCAGAATGATATGAAGGAGCCGCAGAGACGTAGGACGGGGCGTTAGAACGGATGGAGGAGGTTTCGGGGTCGAAAGAGACGGTTTGGCGAGGAGTATATGGGGGCAGCGGTTCCGGATATGGGTGCAGCAAAGATCGAGCGGGACGAAAAGCCATGACGTTGAGCGCCAGCTAGTCCCTCCTGCAGATTTCCGCAAGCTGGTTGGCGAGATAGAATTGTATACGAATATTGTAGCAATTGCGTTGTGTGTTCGTTCACTGTTGAGATGATGAGACAGGAAACAGGAAACAGGAGAGGTTTAAGATGCTCTCAAGGCTTTTCCTCGGGAACAACACCGGTCGCGTGTGGAGTGTGGAGCAACTAGACAGTGATGATTCCTACCCCGCAGGCACAACGATGGCTGATATCAATGATGTGTCTAGCCCTTGCGGTGATGGAAGGGACCAGGGTGGCAAGTAGACTTAGGCGCATGCAGGCCCCGGCACACGTTTTTCCTGCCGTTTAACCGTCACAGTGACGCACAGCCTGCGGGGAAGCGACTGGTACAGGCAGAATAGAGGTGAGATGGGGGAAGGGGACACAGTTGGCCCAGAAAGGGATGCGTATATATATATATTTATACCTAATTAAAATATATATCTATATATATCTATTAGTATCTATCTATATGCGTGTGTGCGTGTGCGCGTGTGTGTGGATTCTATATATACTACACTTCGCGGCGGCGGCGGGATCCAAGCAAGGACCCTTAGATGACTCATCCACGATTCACATGTATCTTGTTTACGGCGCCGGTGCGAGCATCCTTCCTATCATTCACCGGATCATCACACCAGAGTTGGAGTTTAGAGATCCGATACGCCAGTCCATCCCCAAGGATCTTGAGAACCCCCAAGACCCAAAAACCATGCGTTCTCTGTATCTGCCCTCGATTTTTAGCCAATCAGCCGTTGCAGGATGAGGTCTTGAACCCATGTGGGTGGTGATCTCCTCTCTTTGCCTTCTGTTCCTCAGGCACTTCAGATTTAATGACGTTGATGTTGTCAGGGGGAATAAAAGGAAACGGCCTCAGTCTACAACCGGTTCTCCGGCAAACTCTGGGCAATCTTCATCTCGACACTCTGTAAACCTACGGCAAAGGTTGGCTGCTTCAATAGGAGCAAAGGTGTTGGTTCATCTAGACAGCCTGGTGGTGGCCATGGAAGTCGGAATCAGCTAAGCAGTGTGTAACAACTCTCATCTATTCCTGCCAACAATAAGTTCTGGAGAACACTACAGATATTTTGGTCTGATGATCGCATTCAACAATGGAAGCCAGCCATTTTTACGGAGAATAAGACTGAGGGTTGCCATAACCTCACCACATTTGCTCCTGAAGTTCATTTATGTTAGGAGAGAGCACTATCCGCCCCAAAGCGTCTTGATGTCGCTGAGGATACAAAAGCCAATGCAAGTTCAGTTTTCTGGCTCCGCAAGTACCCCAGAAGGTCATATCAGTCAATGCCTACCCGACCAGAATTACCTATGACCCTCGATGGAGACTTCGGAAATGTGAAGCTTTCAACTGTGAAACTGAGGAAAACTTTTATTCAGGTACCATCTTAACACTGCGGGCGCAGATGACCCGGAGACCAAACCTCTTCTCGGCACTGCATTGCTTGAGATTGCAGTGGATTCCGCATCGACTCACTGCTCTCAGTGGCGCTGCAGATATTTTCTCCCCTGGATTTTGATGAGCATATCGACAACTCTATAGTGTTCTTCGATCTTGACGTGTCGGATGAAAATCGTCTCTAGGGGAAGAAGAAGATTGATTGAATATACTACAGTGATGATTCAGATGGATTTCTAGATGTTGGCATATCAGCCGAAGAGGATATCTTCGTCACAAAAACTCTCCGATGAATGCTAATTTCAACTCAACTACGCCGCGTATATCTACAGAGACTGCATTTTAGTATGTATTAATATTCTTTTTTTTCGTGTCTTTTCGGTTTCTTTTCGTTTCGTTATTTATGAATAGGCCCCAGCCTGCTTTCTTTTGCTTTTATTTACCTCCCACTTTCCATAGCAAACCGGGAAGCGGGAAGCGGGAAGGTTGGGGGGGGAGGGGGAGGGGGAGGCGCAATCTTGCTTTCCATATACCTCGTTTCCTTTCCTTTTTGTATGAATAAGGTTTCAATATGTATTCTTATGATCGATGTTAAAAGGAACTACGGAAAGGGGAAAAAGCGGAAGTGAAGAAAAGAGAAGGAATTATTGATGAAACGAAAAAGGGGTAGGGATTAGAAGTCACGTTTTCATTCTTATTACTGTAGCTATTTTAATGAATGGATCACTAGCACCCTGCCTTAGCTGACAAAAAAGGGAGAGGGAGAATAACTATTTTGCTACCTGTGCTCCTAGGAATTCCTTGCCCCGTCCCGCCCTATCATTGTTTCCGAGAGAAAGGACACCCCTTCCCTTCCCTAACAAATAGTACTTTTGCAGCTTGGTACCCAGTGCTCTGTTTCCATATTTTCTTTCCCTCAGCGGTTGTCCTTCACACGCAATGGGGGGGCCCCCCGCGGAAAGATACATTGTAGTTTTGAAGAAAAGAAAAGAAAAGAAAAGAAAAGAAAAGAAAAAAAGTAAAAGAAAGAAAGGTTCCGATGAACGAAATCTAGTCTATTTCGCTTCCTTCTGGACCTTGTCGACCTTCTCCAGCACGCGAGAATACAGAGGATGCTCCTTCTCAAGCCCCGTAAGTTTCGTAGTGGCGTCCGCGGCAGAATTTTCCTTCAAGATCTTGAAAAGCTCAAAGCTCTCCTCGTCATCGGGCACATTCTGGAACTTCAGCGCTTGCTCAACGGCGTCCATCAGCGCGGTGACCGTGTGGCCCCGCTCAGCGAGCTGTGAGGCGGGCCCGATGAAGCGTTCCTTGCGAGATAGTTTGCGGAGCGGCGCGCGGCCGACGCGCTGCACGACGTCTTCGAGATGAGGGTTGGAGATGCGGGTGATGATCGAGCTGACGTACCTCGCCTGTTCTTCGGGCGAGATGCCGTGTTTCTCCACGATCAGTCTTGAGGTTTCTGCCAGTGCCGCATTGACCTCTTTGCGGATCCTGTCATCGCGCAGGGCGTCATGGATTGTCTTCTTCCCGGCTGAATAGCCGTAGTAGGCCGCGGTTGCGTGGCCGGTGTTGACGGTGAATAGCTTGCGCTCGATGTAGGGTTCCAATTTATCAACCCAGTGGATAGCCTTGATGTCTGGGTGTCCGACGTCACCGAAGGGTGTTTTCTCCACGACCCATTCGTAGAATTTCTCGATCTTGACGTTGAGGCCAGACCCAGGGTCCTGGGTGGGCACGATGCGGTCGATGGCGGAGTTAGCGAATTGGGCACGGCTGTACAGCGACGCAAGACGGGCTTCATCCGTGTTCTCCTTGATGAAGCCATGGAGAGTGTCTGTGGCTCCAATAGCGTTTTCGCAGGCAATGACAGCTAGTGGTTTGGACAGTGTTCTGGTGTCGATACCCTTGGCGATCGGTGGGGCGATGAACTTGAGGATGTTAGGGCCAACAGCGCAGGTGACGACATCGGCCGTAGATATCTCCTTGATGACGTCGTCGAGGTTGTGTTTGGAGTTTATGGCGCGGTAGTTGGTGATAACCTTCTGCTGCTCACCTTCCTCGCTGATCTCAGTGACGGTGTAGGATGAGTTCTTGTTCAGGGCATCAATAACATTATCCATCACATCCACGAAGACAACCTCATAGCCAGACTCGTGGAGGAACTCGCCCACGAAGCCACGGCCGATATTGCCGCCACCAAAATGAACAGCCTTCTTTCCCATGGTGATGTAGGTGGTTAGCGGGGTAGATATGAAGGGGGTCTGTGTATGTATGTCGATATCTATCACTTCTGAGTTTTAGCAAGTCGCTAGAATGGAGAGGGAAGAGCAAAGAGAGGTCCAAGGAGAGGAGACGAGAGGAGGCACTGGAGAGGGTAAGTGAATTGGCTGGAGTTAATTGACTTTGAGGGTGAAAATAGAGGAAAGGAGAAAAGAGGATAATGTGTTCTATTTATGACTTCCGGATTGGGCACACCCGCACAACTTGGTGGCGGGGCTTTTGGTTTGGAGATGAACACAACAAAAGGAATTGAGTTGCACAAACGCCAATGGACCTTGTTCTGGGCACCTCTTGTGAGCCCATAGAACTGGCTAGAGAGCTGGAGAAACAATCTTCACAAGGCACAACCATGCACCAACGCCGCAGCAGTCTTCCAAGTGGACGCTTGCGGCCAATTCGCTGCTGGGTGGGCTCCAATTGCACTGACGCGCCGCCAGAATATTTAGTACGCGGGAGATACACCACAACCGGCCAATTGTGGTATGGGGAGGGGGGTACCCGCCAGGTACCCCACCCCCGCTGGCAAGACGTCACAAACTGCCCAAAACAGGTTTAGTCAGATGAGGCTGTGGCTGCGAAGCCGACATTTGTCTTGAGTCTTGACGTTGACTGACTGTCTAACTTTGTCTTCAGCAACTTCAACGACTATGCAGTGATAAACGGTTGGGGTAGCGTCTCTCTGCGTTGCGCTCTAGCACGGCTGTTGTGGTTACCCATAGCCCTGGCCATACCTTGAACTGGAACTGGGTGTCGTTGGCCACGTCGTCTATCGCTCCGTTTGCAAGTGGAGGATTTCAGGGTCGGGATATATCTCGTGTCAGATCCCCTAGCGCCCTGGCCCGGTTAGTTGGCTTCTTGACGAAACAATCTAGCCCAGGATCCTCGGCCTCCATGGAAGTGGCGTTACGCTATGTCATTAAACCAAATGAAAATCATGCCCCAGCTTTCCAGATTCATCACTGCAACACTCGCTTTCAGTATCGAGAAGGGTGCATCGTTTCTTATGACCATTGATGGGATATAAAGGTCAATCTTGCAATATCTGAAGAAACGTCGTTCATTCGCAAATTTGAGCGTGCCGTCTCCTTTCACGATTATTGGCTGCAGAAGCAAACCTTTCGACAAGCTTTCTTTACGCGCTCCTGCTATGGTACAGGCACAAACCCTGCTTGCCCTCTACCCCGAGAGACTTCACGCACTCCAGGGGTGGTCAACAGGGTCTTTGCTTGGAAGTAATGCATCACCATGAGCCCAACTGATGCCCGAAACATTTATCATTTGCTCCAGAGGGTGTAACGGCGGAGAAGATCGTTCCTCCATATTGATTTTGACAAATGCAGATACTTTGATTCTATGGAAGCAAAATTGGCTCTGGATTACCACTCTTGTCACTACAACGTAATAGCAACGATATCGGTTCCGCTCTGAGGGGGGAAATGGATGTGGATGCAATATCCTTGGGGTAGACATTTCCAATTATGCATGCAACAGGCATGGGATAAAGGAATATGAAGCGGCCAAAGATATCCACCTGCTCGCTGGTCACGCATCAGATGGGAACCTATTGTTAGAACAAAAAGCACATGCCTGGTATCAGAAATGGTATGCAGTCATGACCGGGAATTAAAGACATTCGCCGCTGAAGAACGATCAGCGAAACAGTTAAGATATGCTATTTATGGCGCCATTTCATTGGCTTCAATCTCGTGGTCGGGTAACATCACAACAGCCCACAGATGTGGCTTTTGGCATGTGAAGGTAACATGGGAGAGATCTACCATCCTCGCCTAGACCAATTTGATATGATGACATTATCTCGCTGGC
Organism: Histoplasma capsulatum G186AR; assembly: GCF_000150115.1. Classification (NCBI taxonomy): domain Eukaryota; kingdom Fungi; phylum Ascomycota; class Eurotiomycetes; order Onygenales; family Ajellomycetaceae; genus Histoplasma; species Histoplasma capsulatum. Next base: position 444,945 of record NW_025544813.1, on the reverse strand, counting down.
TCGAAGAATTGTTTCCAATCGAAAGAGCACGCAAGGGCCACCTTGTGCACGGTCGCCTAAAATGATTAATGCGTCAAATTTATTTTTTAGCATCGCAAGAACAAAAACATATGTATTCTTTCCTTGACCCCTTCAACTCGAGCCATTCTATGTCCATCTGAGAAAAGAAGAGAAGAGAGCAAGAGAGAAGAAATGAAATTGGATGATGCCAAACCAGCTGAAGTTGTCTTTAAGAATCGGCCTTTTGTCTCAGAGGAATTCTCCATGATAATTGCTGCAGTTCACAAACAGCAATGGATGTATGTATCATGAAAGTGGTGAGCGATGGCTAACCAGGGCATCTAAATTGCTATGCATAGCTATGTAGTACGCATCTAACTAATCATGAATGACAGCATTATAGATGAGGCTCACCACGATATTGTGAAGGAAAAATATTGAGAGCTGGACATCCACGCCTTTTATCTAGCCGCATATCGTTACTTGAAGGAAGGAAGGGCATGAAAACAGTGGAATTGGTCCCTTAATGCTTCGTCACCATGGTCAAGTTTTATCCAGAGCTACGCCAGCTTTCCCTGGACAAGTTTCTCAGTGATGAGTACTGCCCCAGTGTCTTCTTTTGGAGTATCCCAAATCTTTCAGATGCATCACCTACACAATTGTACTGCAGCTCGGATGAATAGCTTTCTGATGGGCATCCGTGAAATACATAGAGCGTGGTGACTCGAGGCTCAAAAACCATGCTCCCCCTCAAGGACGGATCCTGGGCATGTTGTTTGGATTGATTTTGATCAGGGGATAACCTATTATAAGTGCCGGATCACATATATAGAGACAGATTCTCTCAGCCGGGAAAGAAGAAGATACAATTGCAGATCTCAGAAAATGTTAAACTGTGTGGTTGGTTGTTCAGTTCATTCCGAATCCCACCGTCCACCCTTTACATAGCTGACCTTACACCCTTAGAGAAACTCAAACAAGAGTATATATTCTACAGCATATGGCGGGTTCCCCTCTCATTCATTCCTTAACTTACCGAAAAACGACACATCAACGGGCGCATAACAAAGAATGGACAATCGATACCCCATGTCCTAACTTGGGTGTCTTGCTCCAGTCATGCAATTGCTTCCTCACATGTCTACCCCCCATACCCGCTGTGGTTTATTCGGTTGCATTGTGGGGTTAAATTATTCACCATCAAAGAGTGTATGCAACGGCAAGCCTCCGAAACTGTTGCGTAGTTTCAAAGCATGCTTAAATGTAAGCTATTTTGATTCAGCGTGCGTTCTATCGCATCTACTCAAACAGCCCTTGGTGTTGCGCGGCTTCGAATACCAATAGCTCATTTCTTTTTTTTCCCCCTTGAACTCAAGGCATACGCTAGATAGTTCAGATGGACACTGCTGTATATTACTAGGCCCAAGTTTCCTAGTCAAGTTTGGTATTATCAACATAAATAAATTAGTTAATTAAGAAGATGAGATCCAGCCCCATTTCCTGAATGAATCTATCTATATCAACTGGGAGGAAATGAAACATCACACAACACGGATATATCTTACAATCATACCTAAAACATACCTGAAGGGCAACACCGGCGGGGCCTCATATGAATAAATGGGATAGGAAAGAAATGGGGATATGATGTGTATAGAGCACATGATAAATGGAAAGGCCCAAGACATTTCCAAAACAACTAGAGAGAAAAGGACGGATCTAAAAGTACAATATGTGTACTGTACATGTACATGTACAAACATAAGCCAATTCATGGGCGGTGAATCAATCAAACATGGGATACCAGGTACCACGAGAAACGGAAATTGGAATTGCAAATAAGGACAGCTAAGAGCTGCGGCGCATAATTTAATATACTGTTCCGCGTAACAGCTAGAAGATGAAAAGCCTTCGTCTTTACCGATTTGGACTGAGTATGTCTTTCAGACGCTTGTTTTCGGTTTCCAGCACACTCCGCTCTTCAGCGCTAAGAGTCTTCTCCTTATGGGCGAGCTCATTTAGCTGTTTGGCCTGTTTCAGGATATAAACCGATTCCTCAAAGGCAGGTAAATAGGGACGAGAGAATGGCCAACAGCCCTCAGAAACTCGGTCTGATGCAGCCTTGACCCTTTCCCCCTCGTCCGCGTCTTTGCCATGCTTAGAAAGCGTCGCGTAGGCGAGTAATGATATCAGTTTGTCAACCTGCGGCCGCAGTGCGTCAATAGCGTTCAATATTCTCGTCTTGAACACCATATCAGAAGTCTTCGTATCAGACACACGCGCCAGGATGGGAACGGATTCCCTGATGCTTTCTTCCGAGATGCCGTACCTGACAAGTTCCAGGTACTTGGAGAGAATCTCAGGCTCCGGCTGCATGAGAACTGTATCCATAAGCCCAATCAGCTCGCCAGCTGTTTCGAGAACGTGTGGATTCTTTCGATCGCGAGAGCAACAGCTGATCGCGATGACGAAGGTTTTGCGCGCAACCATGCCGGGTCTAGGTAACATATTTTTAATAATGCGAAGAGCTTCAGTGCTGGAGCGAGCAACCCGCAGAAGACGCAGATATTCGTGGAATGAATGTGTATCTGGCTTTATCATGGATTGTTTAGGTCCAGATGTGAAAAGTTCCCAATACGCCCGGCCAATGGCAATTCCGTTTGGTGTTGTTCGGCAAGCTGATAAAACCAAGGACAATTCATCGTTCGTAGGGATAGGGAGAGTGATTTGTAAACGGCGTGATTTCGTTCTCGTTCTCGTTTGCGCATTTTTGTGGATCTGCGAGAGGTCTACCGGCTTGAATAGGTATTTGAACTCTTCGGTTTCTGATAATGGTTCCGGCTCTTCATTTAACTGTTCGACTTCTTCGGCTGGAAGTCCTAATTCTTCAGATGCCAGTTCCTGCTTTTCGGGCAATGGTTCCGGCTCCTCCTTCAGAGCACGGCTCATTTCATCATTGCCCATTGACACCCTCTCCAGCTCGGAACTTTCAGCACTAGACTCTTGTTTCCCCTCCGCCAACTCTTGCGCTGTCATTTTATTTTGCTCTCTAGTTCTGGGTGCTTCAAGCTGCGTATCCACACCTTCAAGCAAAGGAACATCCATTGTTTGGTGCAGTAAGGCGAACACGTCAAGGCAATCACGTTTTCGTCGGCCGAAAAGAAGCAAACGCCCCATTGCAGATACAAGAGGTTGATCGACAATGAAGTCGCCCGCTCTCCATCGGCGTACCACATCAGCCCATATTCTTTTCCCTTCCCGCACTGCCAATGCTTTCTTCTCCGCAATGCCATCTACTTGGCTGCGAGGATTAAGGTTCTTGGTTTCGTTAGCTGTATGTGCCTGAAGGCCGTTGAGAACAATGGTAAAAGTCCTTGAGTCAGGAGCTCCGTCACCACGTTCAGGAAGCGACCCAGCCACTTCCCATAAGGCATCCATATTGCCATGCCGGGAGCACACGCCCAAAACCGCATTGACATGTAGGACAGATGGCTTAACGCCGGAATTGGGTGAGCACAAGCTTTTGTAAATCGACAGTGCTATCTGTACTGATTTTTGAGAACTGCTGCGCGCTAGGCCCCGAAACATAATAGTATAAGTGTAAGAGTTCGGTTTCCGGCCTCTTTTTTTCATCTACATCTAGTATTAGATTTTGGGGAAATTTTGAAAAAATGGAAGCAGAGGATCCTCACATCGTTATAAAGCTTGAAAGCCGCAACCGGTCTGTCATTTTTCATCTCATGGTCAAATAGCTCGTTCCAAGCAACCATACAATCATAGCCTCTCGACTGTGCGGTTCGCACTAACGCAACCGCCTTCTCGAGGTCTCCTTTGTTGAGGATCTGTGCCACTCGCTTTGACAAAACTACCCGATCCCTTGCCCACTCCAATTCAATGTCGATTGCCTTCTTCGACACCGTAGGTCTCCACACTCTTTTCTCTTCCGGCTTTAGTTTCCCTTCAACACCTATCCCTGAGTCCCCAACGAGTTCTGCTTCAACGAGTTCCTCCTCTTTTCCGCCAGGCTTCAAGTAGCCAGTCGTCTTCAAGGATGGGGTACGAGGTCTGGAGTCTGATCTTGATCGCGTAGCACGTCCTCCACCACCCGGTGAACGTTTATCGAACCTTGAGGTGGAAATACTTCTACATTTGGATCCATTCCCAGTAATATTCTGCGCCAGGAAAGCTCCCGAGAGTCTGCCACATAGCATCGAACCCCTGTTGCCAACCAATCTGGTAGCTAATGTGCTACAGGCACAGACATTTCTGCACCGAAGCATTTAAACAATACCTCTTCCGTAGCTTTTAATCGTCGTGCACCGTTTCCTCGAGTCTTTGCCAATAGAATAAACGGGGTCTAAACCTAGAAGAAATCGTCAACTACTAGTATCACTCAGAGCAAATAAATTTGTAGGAAGCTGCTCTACAAACTGGGACGAGGCGGGAAACTTACCACAATTTGGCACTTTTATCACAAAATCCCTCAACAGCTAGCTACCTTATTATATGAGGGGATAGCAGCTCAAAAATCAGACGGCTGAGTTCCAATTCGTGTGATAAAAATGCCTTCTGTCGACTGCGACGCGCCCAATGAGATTTTCTTTGGCTTCCGATGATTAGCCGGATGAACTAAATTCCGCCGAGAGCTCAACTGGGCACGCCCTGAAGAGTTCAAGTACTCGATGGACAAAATACTACTGGTAAGAGAATATCGTGCATAGATATATATTCATGTCCTCCTATCCCTTTATACAGATCGGTTAGGTTATATTGAATCTCTAAAAACATCCACCCGTATATAAGCGCGCAATCCCTCAACTGCCTAAACATCAAACACCCCGCCAAACCCTATTAACCAATTAGTCTGTAGCGCTTTGTACATGCCAGTGTACATCTGTAACAATCTGTTAGTTCAATCATAACCTACACCAATAATATGTCTCTTTTCTAACATTTGTGTTGGCCAAAAAGCTGCTGGGTCCGGAAATCAGATGCCACTCTATGCGTTTGGTTCGAACGGCTCTGGTCAGTTAGGGATCGGGCACTTGGATGATGTTCCAGTCCCTTCTCGGTGCCTCTTTGAGCAGGAGACCAAAGAAAATGGTCCAAAAGACATCGATATTGCCTGTGCATCAGATGAGCCCGTCCAAATCGCCGCTGGGGGGAACCATACTCTAGTTCTTTTCAAGTCCGGTGCTGTTTATGCCGCTGGGTCTAACCAGAACGGCAGGTGTGCCCATGATCCCAATAGAATTACATCATTACTACATTTCAGTAGAGTGGGTTTTGCTAGAGGGGACGGCAGTTGCGTTAATCGCTTCAAGGCTATTTTTGCAACATGGGAGGCGTCCTTTTTTGTGGACGCTGACCGGGGTCATCTCTACGTCTGTGGAGTGGGCAACAAGGGTGAACTGGGACTGGGGGAAAATTATGTGGAGGCCAATAGCCCCACGCGGATTCGCGAATTTCCACCAACAGGGTCGGAAATAACATCCATTTCCAGCAGTGTTTCGCATACAGCGGCGACGCTCTCGAATGGTGAAGTTTATGGATGGGGGATTTCAAGGAAAGGTCAGCTTGGTGAAGAGAATATAAAGAAGAAAATCTTATGGGTACCGCAGAAGATCGAGGGTGTCTCGTTCTTTGCTTGTCAGGTTGCTTGTGGGAGGGAATTTACAGCTGTCGCGGGAGATGCACGGACGGGAGAGTTTGCCATTTTTGGACCCGAAAAGTGGGACATACTGTCCGGTGCACCGAAGGAGATTAAATATTACACTACCCTAGCAGCTAGTTGGCATGGTGTATATGTCCACAAACAGGATGGTTCTACCATATCGTGGGGCAGGAATGATCGCGGTCAGTTGCTTCCACCAAACCTCCCACGGCTTGTGAAGCTGGCTATAGGGAGCGAGCATGCCGTTGCTATGATCGAGGGCACAAATATTGTGGCATTCGGATGGGGTGAGCATGGTAATTGTGGACCAAACACTGATGCACAAGGCAATGTCGCTGGACGCTGGAATGAGATCCCGCTGAGTGCTGAGGGCAGCAACACAGTCACTGGTGTAGGAGCAGGATGTGCGACAAGTTGGATTATGACGGCCTAAAGCAGAATGTTAAAAGTGGGCGGTGCGCCAAGATCATTCCTTTGGTCACTTTACCAACTCGTTTTAAAGGCCACAATCTCAGCGACCAAGTGACTGCAATTTAGCCATACAAAAAGATTTTTCAAGTCATTCGCCAGCCATATCAATCAAATATCCCTCGTATCTATTCTGAAGTCAGTATCAGTGTGATAAAACACAAGGATCTACATACTTGTGATATCCGCTGTGTCGGCGGTATTGCCATTGAGCTTTCTTGGTCCTGATCATTTCGTCTCATACTCGCCGCAACAGGCGTGATATCTTGGATACGCCCTCCAATGCTTGCCTGCAGCGCACCCTACGGAACTTATTAGCGGTACTGTTCGGGAAAACAAGGGGGGGAGTTGCTGGCATACCTGATCCATATGTGTGTCCCAACCAAGAGTGTCTTCGTCTTCGTCACCATATCTCGGTTCATCCCATTGTTGGTCGTCGTCAGCCGGGACGAACAAGGATTCGAAGGGAACCGACTGGTGTGGCGGCTGTGGCAGGATGCTCGCCTGAGTTCCCTCCCTGGCTCCTGACTGTGAATGCGGCTGGAGAGAGTGAGTTCTCGGGACAGATTCCGGGATCTCAGGTTGGGGATTTGCTGTCGGCTCTATTGGATGGACAGTAGTCGGCCGTGAATATGGCCTTGCGGATAATTCTCGGTTTCCGTTTGTGGATCCGGACGACGCCTCTCCAGCCTCCCCTCTCGTCATCAACGTGAACGCGCACGCCATCCCTCCTACTTCGTAGGACAGCTGCATTGGCCGGCATGGACGGGTATATCGTGCCACAATATCTCCATTCAAAGAATGTGCATGGATGACGATAGCCTTAAAGTCCTTGACGTTGATAGCCACATGAAGATTATCCTCCACTGTGAAATGGTCGAAATCTTTGGTATCGATAGCTACAGATGTATGAACGGGTTGCTTGAGAATTTCTGCAGGTAATTGGTTAGAATTTTAGATAATTATAACCAATGAATCCATCTGCCGGCTTCCTTACGTTTTCCATCCACAAGTTTTGTAGTAAAGCTCGTAAATACCACTCTATTATTCTCAGAGAATATATCCAGCTGCTCCGCAGTAGGCGCAAAATGGTCAATAATTTCTCGCAAATACTTGGAATCTATACTCCACTGGTTTTGAGTTTTTGATTTGTCGAATAGAGCATGCTGAATCTCCGCGGCTTCATAGGTTAATTTGTATGTCTTGACGACCCCTAGGCGACCGTGCATTAGTTTTCCAAGTTAGATAAAACAAATAATCAAATGGCATAGCAAAGGAAAGGTTTCCACCGCACCCTGCCTGCAAATCATCTGGATGATAAATCTGCATTGAGTTTCATTAGGTCCGTCCTGGAGCCGGACTTCACAGCGCTCAATGGCAGTCTCTTTGTCTTTGAAGTCACTGACTCGGCCCCTAAACACTGACAACAGCGCCTATATATATAACATTCTTAGTAGATAAACATGCGATGCACACAACAAGGCTCTAAAAAATAAACGTCGCCCACCAACCTTTATATATATTTGACAGGTGAATTTATCTGCAGCATTACCAGCCGCAGCACCGGATGCAACGCGTCTCGCGCCACCAAACATGTACTGCGAGAAAAAGGTCGAGGCATCAAACTTGAAAGACGCATATGCCGACTTGGTCGGATTCAGTGCTGAGAGCCGGAGCTAAACCTCCGTTGATTTCCGTCAGCAACACACAAGATAAGGTCTTCAACATAAGAGGTACCGAAGGAAAAACGAGTTGAAAATTAAATTTCATACAAAGGATGCCTCAGCTTCAATCGATACACTTTCGTTGAATTTTGCAAGGCATATAAGCACATCATGCAGCTGAAGCAGAGCATCTGGAGGCAACGTAAAGCGGAGAGAAGTCATGGTGTAGAGACCTGAGAGGGATCCTTGATGAACATTGAAGTAGGGATGTGATTCACATGGCTGCCCGTCTTGGATTTTATCTGAGCGTTCCCGTATAGTTGAATTAGTGCTTTGAGCGCGTTATGAGTGATGTCTTGAGCTCTCAATGAAGGAAGGCTGTTAAAATGAGATTAGGTAATCATCAAGGACGGCCTTTGTTGGAATGAAGCGAGGTATACAACAATAGTCCGAAGATGCCCAACTATGAGAGATTAGTTTTTTTTATTCTTATATATATATATATACATCCTCTGTCCTTGCAATTAAATGGATCAGTTCTTTCACCGGGATCGAGAATATTGACCTGTCAAAATAGCATCGACAAGAGTAGTTACTATACATACAGCAAGCACGTATATATCAGGAATACCAATCGATGTCTACATACTCCGCATGTGTGAGGTATAATAAATGGTAGGGTAGTGGTATCGGTAGTGTTCAGAGAGACAGGCACTGTAACTAATGCCAAGGTACCCCGTATGGGGTACGATAATATGGAAAAGGGGTTCAGATAACTAACCATTTACAAGATTTACAAGATGCGGAACAGCAAGTTCAAGTGGAAAAGAAAGCAGTAAGTGTAATAAAGAACAGCGCACACACAAAGGAAAAAAAGAACATACGAAAGCCGGGATTCGCTGGTGGTCCCTCGAGCCCCAATCGGAGAAGAATCTCCCGACCCATGGGGAAACAGGGCGTGGGGATCACTGGGTCAGCCTGATTTATTTTGGGAGGGCGCAAGACGCATGCCTCGAGGAGTGAGAGACTAGCCAATGGATCGAAACGTGGACACACGGCCACAGACATAACTTTGCAGCCTGTGGAGAGATGTTTATATAAGCATCGGGTTTCCATCGTAACCTTCGGATTATGCACCACTTTCACTGTGCTGAAGGTGGAAAACTGGAGGAGAAGACGAACGGAGGTACCGGGATCCACTTGATCTCGACACGGGGGAACGAGGATATCTTGATAGCAGCGGGGGACGACGGCTTGGACTAGCCCCTTGCACTTCCAACATTTACACATATAGCCCTGACAACCAGCTCTCACGGCCCTCCCTCCATGGATGCGGAATTTCAGACGTGGTGGATCGTCTATCAACTAAATACCAACGGCAACATAACTATGGTCAGGAATATCTGCTTTCTTGCGCTCCTTACACGGCGGCTGCAAGGAAAAATTGGTTCTTGACACCAACAGATTCTTAATAGCATTGTTCTGATCCATTTGCCCGCACTTGTGGATGAAAAAAAGGAGCATACTCCTGTATCCAATGTGTTCTCGATCCTTCCACTTCACTTGACCATGAACATTGCCTCCCAAATCAAGATAGCAACATTGTGGGTTGTCGAAGCGATGGAAAACATACAGGACTCCCTCCACTCTGTCTGTCTAGAAATAGAATCTAAGAAGCCACTAACTTTCATAGATTATTGAACTGTCCAAAAGTGAAAACACAAAATCATGATGAAAAAATCAAACTTGCAGTGGGCAGAGAGCATGATCCATGTGATCCATCATTTTATCTGAAAGCATTGTCAATAGGTACAGCTCCTGAGAATACATTCACACCATCTCAGGTGGATGAGAGGAAACAAAAGAAAAGCCAATGTCTGACAAATCTGATCCCAATCTTGAAGGCTAAAGGTACAATTGTTTCAGTGATCTATATCTGTCTTCACCAACAGTGCACAAAGTAAAACACTGACTCATCAGAAATACCCCTCTTTGTCACAGATGAAATATGATCCAGAAGGTTGGGGACATCACATTCAACATTCAAGAGACACAACACCAGTCCATTCTGTTGATTGTTTCTGTATAGCTCTTCCAGCTTTGATCTTGCTGCTTCTGGATCTTGAAAGTTCCATTCAGACACCCAAACACCTTCAGGCTCCATGGCACAGAGATACTCATTTTTGCCATGACAGTCACAGTATCAGCTATCAATCAGGGTATGGTAAGTTCAGTTATCATCAGAGATGTCATTTATTGCTGAAATTGCTTTGTGGTCAAAAGCAGTGTCTGAGCCATTGTTGAGATGGACCAAACAATGGCAGTGATCAAAATCATCTATCTCCCTGTTAGTTCCAACGAGTTGATGTGTCATATGGACTTACCCTCATTGTTTCCACCCACACATTCCGGGGGTTTCGGTCCAATGTTACATTGTCAGATTGGTGGGGTATATCCATAACTTCATCATGACTAGATCAGACCTCTCTTTCTACCACTACACTCGACGGGCTGTGAGGGTCTTCGACAGTACAAGGTTGGGACTGTGTAGCTGTAGGATTAGGACGACAATGGGGATGGGGTGATGCATCAGGGCGTTGATGCGGACCGCTCAGGGTTGCATGAGCCACCCTTCTTGATGAATGAAGGTTGATATTACGAGCATTGGTTTTGCTGCGGGTGGTAGCCATACCGTCAGAGGGAAGGAAATCAAGCAGGAGGAGTCGTTGAGAAAATAAGGACGAAGAAGGAAAAGAATCGAAGGGGGAGAGCACGCCTATTTAAATACCCACGCCGGGCTCACTCGCTTCGCAATACTGCGCCATCCGCGGCTGGAACTGCGTTCCGTGGTGACTACAGGAATTTCGATGGGCTGACCTAGACAGAGAAATAATTCCTATGCCTTACCCCTATTGGGCACCGATCCTTTCCCCTTACCCTTCCCTGCGGTAGGGGGACCCCTAGGGGTATACATGGCAGTTGCGGCGCGATTTCATGCAATACGATACCGAACTACAGGTTTGGTGGAATCGCCGAGTCTGTCTGGAACTGAAATGAGCCACGGATGGGAGAGCCATCCTGGGGACCATGCTGGGCCGGGCTAGGGGTTTCTCTGCTGCCAGGAGATCACATGTCGCCTCAAGAGGCGTTGTCATCGCACGAAGGGAAAACTGAGCCGCAAGACGAGATAGAGACCGGTGGGTCCAATTAGAGATCCTGCAGAACTCGCGGTCCCTGCCAGCGACAAGCAAGCCAACCATATAAACTCACCCGTCAAAGAGTCCACGGAGACTTCGCATTACCTCGACAACATGGAGCTCCGCGGTCGGCAAGACATTGGTGGGCTGCATGGCTGAAGCTGGTGTATAAGGGGGGATTAGAGGTACCAAGTAGTAGAGCGGACAGATATCCAAGCATCTCGAACACAAGAAGGGGAAAATGGTTGACCTAAGATAGGGCTGACTTACATAATCACCCCTCGCCCTCCCATCTTTCCCGATTCGGCATGCGGGTCAAGTAGCGCACTTCGCACTCCGTACAGTGATAAGCTCAATTCCACAGAGGTTGAAGGCTGTGGTCATGGCTAAGGGTGGATCAACTAAATATTAAAGAAGAAAATGTATCAATTCTCTAGCCTTCCCAGGTCCTCATTTTAAAATGAGTTTAGAATATGTCAAGAGAGTATAGCACTGTTTTGATTAGATCGACATGGTTCTTCATTATTGCTATATTGCTCGGTTAAGAACGAGAAACGTAAGCAACTTAGAAAATAAGGTGATTAAGAGAGTCTGATGAGGTGTAAATCAACTTGAGAAGGATCAAGAATGTCTTTGAGTGATCACTGACCCATTCTCTTTCCCACTGATGCTCGGTGGTACATCTTCTCAGCTTCCTCCATCCTACCCTGAGCTTTATAGAGATTACCAAGATTGTTGACAGTGTTCAGAGTATATGGATGATCTGGTCCCCACACCTCCTCATACCCATTTAATGCAGTGGTATATCTTCTCAGCTGCCTCCATCCTTCCCTGAGCTTCATAGAGATTACCAAGATTGTTGACAGTTCTCAGTGTAGATGGGTGATCTGGTCCCCACACCTCCTCACACCCATTTAGTACTTGGTGGTACATCTTCTCAGCTTCCTCCATTCTACCCTGAGCTTTATAGAGATTATCAAGATTGTTGACAGTTCTCAGTATACATGGGTGACTTGGTCTCCACACCTTCTTATAACCATTTAGTGCTTGATAATACAGCTTCTCAGCTTCCTCCATTCTACCCTGAGCTTTATAGAGATTACCAAGATTGTTCAGTGTAGATGGGTGATATGATCCCAACACCTCCTCATAACCATTTAGTGCTCGGTGGTACATCTTCTCAGCTTCCTCCATCCTACCCTGAGCTTTATAGAGATTACCAAGATTGTTGACAGTGTCCAGAGTATATGGATGATCTGGTCCCCACACCTTCTCATAACCATTTAGTGCTCGGTGGTACAGCTTCTCAGCTTTCTCCATCCTTCCCTGGCCAGTATAGAGATTACCGAGATTGTTGTAGCACGAGCTTATGAGGTGTAGTTTTTCTTTTGGTATGTTGAAGTCAGTCGTACTACTGACGAGAGCCAATAGTTGATCACTGTGAGGAAGCAAACGACGTTCCAGCGCCCAATGTTCTTCGGCCTCCGAAGCCGGTGCTGCACACCCTAAAATAACCGTTGCGAGTATTCTCATCTCATTCTTCTCTGTTAATTGAGTATGGCACCACTCATGGACCACAGGATGTACATGGTATCCTACAGCATTTTCTCGATGTTCTGCGAGCGAGTAGTCCAGAAGCGGTTGAACAGCTTCGAGGAATGATAACTCATCTGAAATCACTGAACGAAACCAATCAGGGATTTCATCCTTCCCGTGTATCGTTGTTGAGGAAAGCAATTCAAACCACAGGTCTGTATGTGAGAGGCACGACCACAGCTGGAAAAGATACGCCGCATTAGGATTGGCCTGTTTCACCTGTTCGAATGAAATTTGCCAAGTTGAGAGGATGCTACGGGAATAATCAGGTGGCGGCCGTGCCAGGTTAAAGAGCCTTTCAAAAGCCTTGCGGTACAATTCTAAGTACTTGTCCACTGAAAGCCGATGTTGTCGCAGGTAGGATCCCGCAAGGGTTAGAGCAAGTGGAAGTCCGTCTAAAGCGGTAGCTAGTCGCTCCCAACCCACGATCGGCCTTCGAGCCGTTGATTCTAGAAGCTCTTTACTCTGATCCAGATTCATCCTTGGGACCTTGACACTGTGCCAGGTAGAACCCAGATGTGGGAGTCGGGTTGTCACCAAAATAGAACCATGGTCGGCTCTGGGGAAGTATCTCAATATATCAAAGGCGTCGGGGTCGGATGTTTCGGGTGTCCAGTCCCTATCGATGTTGTCAAAGATCAGGAGCCATCGATCATTTCCTCGCCGGCTGAGCCACATCAGGACGTCTTGGACTACATTTTGCAGCTCCTCTGTAGGCCCTGATTTGGGACTATGCTGCCGGTCTGGTTGTTGATGGGTGGGAAGTCCCTCCCTAATGCCTGCGATGCTTTGGCTAAGACTACTGTTTGTAGAACCATCAAGCCAGAAAACTGCGGTGAATTCTTTACGATATTCTCTCGCAAACTCGATCGCGAGACGGCTTTTTCCAATACCACCAACTCCGTACAAAACGAACAGTCTCCGTTGTCGTGGATGCTGGAGAGAGAGCAAAGCGTCTTTGATCTGCTGTAGCTCGTTTCGCTTGATGAATGCACTCGACACGGCAGGGATAGGAAGTTCAAAATCGATGATGTAATCCTGATGGTCTTACAGAAGTAAATTAATTATTATTGGCTTTCCTTATATAGAGCCTTTCCTCCCCCGCCTGGCACTTCGGACCCAAAAAGGGAGATAAAGAATTGAGAAAGCAAGCACAATGAACTTTCAAAATCATACACACTTTCAGCGGGCGCAGTATAGAAATGGCTTGCTAATGAAATAGAACATCACTCACTGTCAGTAGTTATGGCGGGCACCTCATCCATCTCCACACCTGGTATAACTTTGAGAACCTCCTTAGCAGTGGCAGCTGCCGTAGCTGCAGCATAATTCTTCCAAGAATCGTTTTTGTGAGAGTCAGCGTAATTGCAGATACCCCGTATCGTGGCGCATCCAAAGGTGTTCATCAACCCCTCAGCCTCCATTTCTATTGCAAGAACATAAGGATAAGTCTCCGCAATCTGTTTCCTTTTCGCGCTATCCTTGATGATCTGATTACCCGATGCTATTGCTCCAAAATGTAAAACAGGAATATGTTCCCGTGCTCCTCGCGATTGGCGAATCTCGACCTGCTCGGAGTTCTCTAGGCACTTTTCACATGTACTACTGTCTGGATCGATATGGCCATAGCCGCTCTTAAACAGGCAATCCTCTAGGGCCGGTCGATCGTAGCTCTTAAAGAAAGGATTTCTTTCAATGGCGTGAGAAATGTGTCCTAGAATTGTACTTTCCTCGTCCGATTGTAGTGATTCCAACTCGTTGAACGCGTTTCTTAACAACTCTGGCACTCCATTTAAGAAGGGCTGGGACTCAAACCCCATCGGTGTGACTTTTCCGCGGTCGTGAACCACAGCTCCTCCGGACCGACCATCTCCCTTGCTGATGACCACATCTCCTAAGCGGATATCCTTTCTATCGGGCACACCACCAGCGGTCCCTACTAACAGACCAAAGCGTAGTTTACGAAATGTATTCAGTAACTGATTCGCGACGAACGCTGCTGCTGTCGTGCCTATATCGCTCTGGCATACAATGACGACATTATGCGCACAGATGCGACCATATGTATAGATATTTCGATCAGCTTCTGGCTGCAGAGGACTGCGATGCAGCTCATCGAGCATGTTTCTCGCTGCGGTCTTCTCTTTTGGGAGGGCACAGATCCAGGCCACCGTGTAGTCATCAAGCGTTAACTGCCTGGTTTCTTTCAGCGGCCAAGCCATGGTTGTGGAGGTGGCTTCGTCAACTGATGAGTATCGATGATAACTGGAAAACTAAAAGAAGATCATAGAAGTGATACAAGGCTTGGGAGCAAATCTTAGGATGTGCCGAGAACCTCGCTCAGCCGCGTGTTTTTTGAGCGCACGTTCTTCGCAGCGCGACGCTTGGATTTTTTAGCTGCGTATCACAAATATAAGGTAATTGTTTCTTATTTTAAAGCGTGGTATCCGCAATGGAAGTCAGTCGAGGTATCAAGAACTTAGAGGTTCAAAGCTTTAAACCTAATTTTCAGCACATCAGTCTCGTCTCAGCACGATGGCAAATGGATGTGGATTCGGCCATGCTATGCAAGCCTATGAATGGTGTAGGGATGCTTTGGGTAGCATTGCATGGACATGCCGGTGATTTTATATGATTAGACAGTAGTACAGCGGTGTCCAATAAGTCAGCTTACTAGTGGCTCGGTGCTGAGAACCCCTCTTCTTACCCCTCTTCTTCAAAGATTCCTCCATCAACCAACATCCCCTCTATACATCAAAAGATGCCCTCAAAACCAAAAACATTGTGGAAAGAACACTCTCCAGCTATTATTAATACTATTTTGAACCTTTGAAAGTGGGAACATTCATTTCTAGATATAGCTTGAATTTTAGAGCTGCCTCACTCCACCATAGACTGGCTGTGTGACCATGCATGGGACTGGGACTAAATTTTTTCTCAGTCCCATTATTAGATATCTTAGTCCTGGTCCCATATAGACTGGCGCTGGGACCATGAATTACACATTTGGTTTGGTTTGGTTTGGTCCCAGTCCATTTCTTGGCATGATTTTAGTGGGACCAGGACCAGAATGAGAGTGTAAAGTGACTAGAATTATCAAAACATGAGTGAAATGGGACTAAAAAATCTTGATATTCCATGTAAAGTGACTGACTATCAAAATCAGAACATGATCTGGGACTGATCATGATTTTGACTCAAGTTTGGTCCCATTCTGATGATTATATAATACATCAATCTGATGATATGATTGGTGGAGATATTACCCCTATCTTGCTTAGTGCTGCTGCCAACCTACCCACCGCTGCCAATCTACCCACCGCCGCCAACCTACCTACCGCTGCCAACCTACCTACCGCTGCCAATCTACCTACCGCTGCCAACCTATCTATCACTGCTAATCTATCGCTGCTAATCTATCGCTGCTAATCTATCGCTGCTAATCTATCGCTGCTAATCTATCGCCGCCAACCTACCTACCGCTGCCAACCTACCTACCGCTGCCAACCTATCTATCGCTGCCAACCTATATAGGGTAAATCATGGTCTCATTTGGTCCCATTTTGTATCATGATTTACCCTATATAGATTAGCAGCAATAGATAGATTAGCAGCAGTGGGTAGGTTGGCAGCAGCACTAAGCAAGATAGGGGTAATATCTCCACCAATCATATCATCAGATTGATGTATTATATAATCATCAGAATGGGATCAAACTTGAGTCAAAATCATAATCAGTCCCAGATCATGTTCTGATTTTGATAGTCAGTCACTTTACATGGAATATCAAGATTTATTAGTCTCATTTTACTCATGTTTTGATAATTCTAGTCACTTTACACTCTTATTCTGATTCTGGTCCCACTTGAAATCATGCCAAGAAATGGACTGGGACCAAACCAAACCAAACCAAATGTGTAATTCATGGTCCCAGCAGCCAGTCCACTGCTGAAGCTCGGCGCCGAGCCTCTAGTATGCTGACTTATTGGACACCACTGTACATACGATACAACCGACTAGAACTTTCTACCCTGTATCTCAGTTCTCTCTCATAAGGTGGGTTTGTTGCAAAATATACCCGGAAGTAAGATAATCCGTTCCGTCACTTCTCCGTTTAATGGCAAAGCAGTTAATGTAATAAGGAACAGCGCACACAAAAAAGAAAAAAAAGAACATACGAAAGCCCGGATTCGCTGGTGGTCACCCACCCAACTACTAACAGGCCGGCGAGTGGCTTGAGTACGGCTGAGCGGACGGGAAGCCCTATTTTCCACTCCCTATGTTCGTATGTGACAGGAGAAGTGATTCTCTCATATTTTATAGTGGCAGTCTGTCAAGCTTAGTTACTATTGCCAACGAGTGAAAAATTGGGGAGTTGGTGGGGGGGCAAGAGGAATAAAGCTAGACGAATGATTTTAACAAACACGACACCGACGGTTATTTGATTTGATTGATATGACTTGATATTTCGGCAGGAGTTGGGTGGACAGTGGGAGAGAACCGGAGAAAATAACGCAGCGAATTTGGTATTCAAGAGATGGATGGGAATAGAGTTACGTACACAAACAATTTGTAAAAAATCTGCACTCGGTAACGGTTGTAGAGAAGGGGGGATGGGAGCGACGAGGACGCAAAAACAAAACGACGAAATTCACACATAAACCAAAAATAACAATTGAGGGAATGAACAAGGCGAACAAGAATCGTGAGAGATGTCAAAGAAAATGGGGGGAGGGAAACATCGCAAGGCGCAATGATAACAGATATTATGGGGCGAGTGAAAATGATATGAGGCCCAGAGGGGCCCCCGGCGGGGATAGCAGACGAAAAACATGACCAAATGATGACGAAATCCTGGTAACAGCTTTGTGGAGATAAATAACAAAAAGGAAAAGTAATGGTAAACTGGGGAATCGTAGAGATAAAGCGCGCAACACACAGAGAGACACATATATAGCATCGGTCCCCCTCTCCTCTCTAGCTCACTCTTACTCCCACACACATGCACACATAGTGAAAGATGAAACCCAAACACAAATGCAGAACAGAAAGAGTAGAAACAACCCACCAAGACAACCTCCCCCCAGATATGTAATAAGAAGCATGAGAACCAAATTAAGTAAGCCAAAGGGAGAGAGGAAACCGCCCTTCAATGGAACAAGGGCGCGTGTCAAGCAGTAAAAAAAAAAAACAGACATCAGGGAATTGCTCTTTTTCCGTTTATCCCCCCTCCCTACATTTTCCCTTCTGCCTTCTGTCTCCCTTTGCACTTTCCCCCATCAAATCAAGCCTTATTGGTAGTTACTGGATTGATTTTCTGGGGCTACAGCATCAGCCGTCAGTACCACACTGTGATACATAAGAAAACAAGACAATATAATATTTATAGGAAATTAAGAAACTGCAAATTTTGTTTTCCCCCGTGCTCAAACAAAACCACACACATGAGAAAAAAGAGCATTTTTTTATGTTTTTTTTTTCCTCTTTCATTCCACCCTCCCTTTTTTATTTTCAATTTTAATTCTTGTATTTTTGTTGTGTATCGGGGTAAAACTTGAAAGACTTGACGGAAAAGATTCAAGAGGTGAGAGAGACAAAGACAGGGACGTGCGAACTATCACTCACGCGGTTGGTATACCTGGTTTCCCTGGCCATATGGGGAATGAGGATAGTTGGCTGGAGGATATGGTGCCGCCATCTGGCCATTGCTTGGGGGATATACGAGGCCAGCTCCAGTTGAAGCACCGTACTGGGCAGGAACCTGGCCGTCCGCAGACTGATATCCAATAGGCGGTAGCTGAGGACGAACACTGGTAGGATACGATGCTGGTTGCGCCGCTTGCGAAGGGTCGGTGGGTGCGTTGCCATCGACCTGCTGGCTTGCCTGGGCGGCAGCACGTTCTCGTTCCTCAGCAGCCTTGCGTTGGTTCTCTTCCTCCTTCTTGCGGGCCTTCCACTCCTTGCGGATTTCTTTGAATTCTAAATTTAATTTTGCAAGACGAACCCCAGAAGGGCGGGGTCGGGTGATGATGATGATGTTAGCCAAGTTACAGATAAGCTCGAACGAACCAACCAGACGGGACATATATAACGTGGATGACTTTGGGGAGTTTGGGATGGTGGGTAGCGGCGTCTTGGCGTCGGGTATGGTTTTAGCTAACAGCGCGCCGTTGCACGCTACTGCGAAGGTCTCCACGTGTGGTTTCCAGCACCAGTGCAGTGTAACGCGACTAGTTTAATGCACGAGGAAAGCTAACCACTTCAAGCATTTTGCGACCAAGACAAAACAACAATCGAGCGGAAAGCATAAGATCGCGTAACGAGAACAAAATAAGAAGAAACGCGTTCTCCGAAAAGGTAGGAACAACTAACCTTCTGGCGTTCTTTTCGCGCCATGCGATTGCATTGTGACATGTGCATTAAGGTGGTTCAACGTGCCATATGCTTTTTCGCATCCATTCCAGCCGCATTTGTACATTCGTTCGATTTCTTCATATCGGCGGCGGGGGCGCTTGTGCTGCTGGGCACCGGGGATGGGAACGAAGGAGTATACCTGGGAAAGAGAATGAGTCTGTGTAGATAATAATCAGATGATTTGTTTTGATTTTGGCCATTTATTGAAGGTGGTTCGAACGATCCGGCAGAATATGGTCAAAACATTCCAGTGAATTTTCTCCCTCACGTAAATTAAGGGGGGGTTGGTTGCCAAAACTTGATAAAAACGTACCTGTCCTGGACGAGGGCCTGCGGTCGCAGCTGGAGACGCAGAACCCACCGTTGTTCCAGGGGAGCTATATGGCCCTGGCAAGCCATGTGGAGGCTGTCCATACTGATGTGGAGGCCAATCTGGGCGGCCATACATCTGTGGAGGGGGATGACCCTGGTATTGAGCCATTTCGTGGCCCTGGGGGTTATATGGGGAGTACGGAGGAGGATACGTGGGGCTCGATGCCGCAATTGAGGGATCTATAGGAACGGCGGTGTCAGATTTATTACTCGATGGAGCGCGATGGTCACTCTGTTGTCCATCTTGTAGGGGCATAGACGGACTTGTTGCTTGAGCCATACCTGCCGCGCCGCCGGGCTGCGTGTGAGGCGCGTGATGGTACTGTGGCTGACGGGTCAAGTATTCGGGATAGGGTCCGGGAGGGGGACGAGCCGTGGACGGCGGAGGGGGTTGAGGTTGAGTCTGCGGTTGTTGAGGTTGGGGTTGGGTAGGCGTGGGCACCGCCGGGTTCAGACCGTAGTCCGGCTGGGGAGTATTGGAGGACGAAATGTTGGATGGTCGGCTGTCTGTTGATGCAGTGTATTGGGTAGCCGGGCGGGCTTCGGGCTGCGAAGTATACTGACCGGACGCAGCAGCAGCAGTCTGTTCTGCAGCCGGTCGTTCAGATTGTGGCTCCGCCAATGTTGGATTCGGAGAATGCAAACCTGGCTGCGCGTAATCAGAGGCCGGCCTGTCCATATAATGACTTTTCTTGCGTCTGAAAATGGCAAAAGATCCCTCTTATTTCCCCCTACAAAAACACTGATGCTAGTCTCTCTTGCGACTAGCCAGCGAAACACGATATGCGCACCTTTGGGGAAACTGATTCGCTTGGCGCAACTGGAAGGGAAAAAAGGTTTCCTCACAGGAACAGTAATGAACTTCTGTACGTTACGTGCTAGTGAGAGCCAGTGAGGCGTGTCTGGTCACGAAACAACCCGCGTTATCAGAGGGGGGGGGTTAGGAGGAATAGCAAGGAACAAGTTGATGGAAGCGCGTCAGGGAGCGACGATGTTTGCTTCCTGGAGGTGTCAAAGACCCGCCAAATACAAGGCGAACAAGCGGAAGATTGTTGGCGTTGGGGACTGCGTGGCCTTAGTCGTGAACTCGATCAACCACTAAGAAAAAACCGGGGAAGGAACTAGAAATAAAATAGAATGATGACGGGACGATTGAATGATGGGGTGAAGGTTTGCAAGTGCGTTTGGGAATGTGCTATGGTTTTCTCTTGGGAAGTGTTGGTCTTGTGCGAGGGTTGAAATCGCCTTAGCCGGGGCCTTAGGGATTTCAAGCTGAGCAGGCTCTAACCTTGACACCATACACGAGGTCGGAAGAGAGCGACAGGCTTCGTCAAACCCAGAAAGACGATGGTGTGAGGCACAGTAGTAATAAGCAAAAATAAAAAGCCCCTAAATAAAGTACCAGGTGGCAGCAACCGCAGTTCAGTAGTAGGGATTCCGGGAGTAAATAAGCGTGGTATCGTCTGGTAGAATCGCGGGGGCGGTGGGAAACTACTACGAGGCCGCTGGCTTGTGACGGGACAAGGAATGTCGGTAGTGGCAGTGACCTAGGGACGGACTGGTATTACAGTGGTTCGGTGGTGATGGGTAAGTAAGTGTGGTGGTCGAGGTGGGTTGGTGACTGGAGAGATGTGGATGGGGGCTAGCCTGGCCAGAAAGCTGAGTTGTTCCAGCTTGACGGGAGTTAAGGAGCAACGGGAGCAGTAGCAGGTTGTCGTCTGAAGTAGTGCTGAGACGAAGGTTCGATCGTGGCAAAGCGCTTGGTTTTGATCTCGGTCCAAGACTCGGCCATAAAGCGAGCGTCCCTGGAAAAAAACGAGCCAGGCAGGAGGGAGCAAGCAATGTGACCTTGGGGCCTGCCTGCTGCGATGGAAAACCCGACAAGTTGGGCGGAGTCAAGGTGGGAAAATTTCCGGTGGATCAAGCAAAGTGTAAAAAAAAAGGAACAAAAAAAAACAAGCAAAAAGTTGTTCTCAAAGTGGGTAAGCAATTATCAACCCACAATTGGGCGGTATGATGATTACCGGACAATCGTGTTTTTTTTTTCTTTTTATTCCTTCTTGTTTTTCTTTTTTCTTTTTGTCGCTCAATGATAGGGTGCGGTGGGGAGGTCAGTGGAGCTCGTTAATATTTTAGTATCTTTACTCTCCCGCCCAGTGGAGCCTAGTTGGAGGACCGACAATTGCGATACAGATGTACTTTTCGGATTATTAATCCCGCTGGCCAGCTTTTGGCACGTCCGTAGTGTGCGGTGGTTGCTGTCCTGTGCTTTTCCTGCGATCTCTCCGTGTACGCCTCCACCTGCCCAATTCACTGGATCCCCAGCAATAAACCTCCTTCGACACTCTGGAATTGCGTTTACGTGGGCAGGAGAGGATACACGTTCGGTTGTCGCCACTCCTTGGTATTTTTCCCTCTCTTCTCTTCCTTGTGATTTCCTCGAATTCGCAACCCTGGCCGTCTTAACCTGCCTGCGATATTCCCAGGGGTCTGATAGGCCGAAGATGGGAACGAGGGGGGCGTTAATTGGAGCCAAGAGGATGATGTGGGGGGGCTTGCGGTGGTCCTGCTGCTTGTTGTTGTCAGGTGTCGGCACAAAAGGAATTATAACAGAACAGGGGTCTTCTTGGTCGGGGAGGGGGGCTTTGCCGCCACCGATATCCAGAGTAGGAAGATAAAATGGTACAAAAAGGACACCCAAAAGTTTAAAATCAGAGGAAATCGATAACAATCCCAAATTCCAAGCAGCGAGGTAAAATTCAAAGGGGGGACCCACTCTCCGCCCAAAAAAGCTGACCAGACGGATCTTGCCAAAATGTCACGCCAACCAGGCCACAGTCTAGGGTAAACTCAATAAGCCAATGACGAAATTGGCACAATTCCCGCGGTGGATAGGGCTTACTCTGATGATTACTGATGACTCTCATGAGAGAGCAAAGTATGGAAAGCTTTGTCTTTTCCCCCTTCCTCTCGATAGTTTTTTTCGATTTTTCCGAGATGCTGGTGACTTTTCTTCTTCCCTTCCTACCCTAGTGTGGAAAACACCACGCGAATTGGGAGAGCGCGAGAGACTAAGGCAGAAAACGACGGAAGTCAGTCTGATTGAATCTCCGGAGAACGCAGCAACAGCATCATGTTCAGCCCTCGGCCATCTGCGTGGTCTGACGAGTACCTTCGGGCCGGGAGGCCTGTGGGTGATGAGGGGTTGGATCAGGGGGTCAAGGAGGAGAAGCGCAAAAATACTTACAGCAAGCGTGGAACTAACTGCAATAGTCGCAGCGTTGTTTTTGGGGCCTGAGTTGGACTCGTGGCAATGCACCAGGGGCAGAAGGTTAGCGACAATAATGGGCTGAAAAGATGGAGCAAGTTTGCTAACTAGGATGAGAGAGGAATGGTGTGGAGGACTAGGGCGGCGACTAAGGAGGCTGGTGTTTAGTCACGGCTGACTCAGCTCCCAGAGTCTGTGAGTCAGATTCATGCATACCGGGAGGAAGATGGAACAAGTCGCTGGCAGGCGGGATTCAAGGATGAATGAATGATTTCGGATTTCAGTTGGTTTGCCTTTGGTCCTTCAGTCTACGGGCTGTATGCTATCTTTGTCAATTTTATTCCTGCGTATGGAATATAGGCCATTCATAAGCTCCTTCAATCTGTGCTTCGTTACCCTGAAGCGAGCCATCTGGTATAAGGTTTGGTATTACATATGCATAAAATTACGAACCCCTTGCCCCATCCAAAATCGAAACTTCGAATACTTCTTTGCAGAAAATAGCCTGCACCCCTTTGGAAATTTAGCTTAAGGTCATTTTTTATTTATGTCTTGAGTTCTCTCTTCCTTCATATATATATATGCATGAATGAAAGTACCATATCCTCAACTTTGGATGCAATTCGTCGTGCTTGGACGTGTATTCTACAGTTTCAAAACCGAAGGGCTCTGTCAGGGGGTGATCTGCTCTGTGATCATCGCGAGGAAATGTGCTGTCAAGGGACAAAATGAAGGTAAGCAATGAGAGGAATTGATGGCAGTTCAATTTCAATCTCAATTTGTTCTTGTTCACTCAGAACAGGAGAAGAGTGACGCTGATCGCTGGTCCTGCCCCGCCACGTTGCTTGTTCGGACGTTCAATAATATCCAAATCCTCGTGTTTTTCAAACGCTCTCTTTCCTGCTGCCTGCATTTTTATTGATTTTTTTATTTTTTGGCTTGGGAGGCCAATCAAACAGCCCTGCAGGAGCTGAGCGCTTGGAAGCGCTCCACTCAAAGAGGAAGGTCGAAACGCGCTTCGTTGACTGGTTGATAAATGACTTGGAGTATTTCTTCTCTGACCTCCCTCTTGTCCTTTTTCTCTCAGTTCTCCATCTTCATGCAGATCGACTATTCTTCATGGACATCCACACTTCACTTTGTGACTTTGTGGAGAATGAGATCAGCGCACATACCACCAACGCCTCCCTCACCTCCCAGAGTGCCAGACTTCCTGAAGCAGCAGAGAAACCAAAAAAAAAAAAAAGTCAGTTAAAAGCTGCTCAAAAAAGCTGTGGGGCTGCGCGTTCATGGCAACCTGCCAAACAGCAGATTCAAACCCTGCTTGCTTGAAATCAAGCCCCCTGGAAGATTGAAGAAAAATGACACACGTCGTTTACGCGAGGGAAAATGGGATTGTGATATCCGAAAATAATTAAGAGCAAGCCGCAATTAATGTCTTCCTCATCGACTTGTGGATGAACCCAAAAAGTCAGGAAAAAGAAAAAGAAAAATGGCAGAAGGGAAAAAGAAAAGGGATTTCCATTTCTGACAGGTTTGGGGGATTTTTATTGGCGTAATCAGATTGTTTCCTATCCATAGCAGGAAAACAATTGACTGGATGTCTGGCTTTTCCACATGCCTTTCACTCGCTGTATGTTCAGCCTCAGAAAGGATCTTGTGGCTGAAAATAACTTCTGGTGGATAGCGCCCCAAGCACGGCGGGCACCATACCTGACAAGCAGCAACGAAAACAGAAGGAAAACGTGACAACGGTTGCGTTTTCCCCACTTGGGCTCGTTCACATCCCCTTCGATGCTTTTGGGCGCCATCCTTGGGCCTTGGCTGTACGGGCCCTATGAAAAGAATGGACCAAGGAACTTTGCCGTGTCGTCCTGATTGGAGCGCTAAGTTGTTGAATTATCTAAGACGCTAGAAGCTTATGGATGAAATTGGCGTTTCTGGCTTAGACATGGGGCAAAATACGCCCGCGTATTTTTCGTAATTTCCCATACACGTTCGATGGTTCTCCGCTCTTTTTTTTTTCTTTTTTTCTTGGCTTGCCTTTTGTGTTTTGCCGATATCGCTTGCGGCGGTCAAATGCCTCCACTCGGTGCTATCTCAGAGTCGCCAAAGAGGCGCCGCATTCCCACCCCATACGAGGAAGAGGTGGGGGGAAAGATTTGGGAAATTGGAGGACCGAAGTGCCGGCGTTGAAGTTCGGGCATCGGTGGTGGAAGAACTACAGCGCCATTGTATACCTTGTTCCCAGAGAAAAGAATCAAGCCTCAGTTCTGGAAAGATCTAGGCAACGACAAGGGAATCGGGCATAAAGAACAAACTTCTCCCTTGATCTTCGAGAAGGTGCATCCCAACCTCTCCGATAAAGTTCGCGACGGATATATCAGTTGGGGCGAATGGCGAATCCATCTTCTCGGGATCTCGGGGAATGCTCACGACTAGGAATAAGCGTTGCTTTTTTCCCCTCCAAGTCTCCTGTATCCAGCATCAGCAATCTCCACTCCCCTCTCGTTATCAAATGATCATCCATCACCAGGAGCGATCCAGGCAGCTCGTATTGAGAAGAGGTGCTGGTGTACCCCACACCTTCAAAGGTGTCCACGTCCAACCCCCGTAACTTTGCGTTCTCTGCCAAAGATGGGCCCTTGAGCTCTCGGTTTGGGATCCTTGAAGCCCCCTGCCAAGATATACCTTGGAAATGTGAGAACTGGAGGAAATAATCATCCAAAACCCCTCACAGCACCACAATCAAGAGCTGACATTTCAACAGCCCTTTGGTTGTTTTTGGGCGGCGGTGTAGCAAACCCGTGTCTCGGACTTCGTTGCCCCGTCCCCCCCCGCATTGCTCGCACCTGATCAACCACAGGTTGCTTGTTATGATTTGCCCAAAAAATGAGCCTGGGGGGAGGCCGCTTCACGTGACCGACCAGTATCGAGCGGGATTCTCAAGCCCTCCTGGTCGTTGGCGGAGATGAGGCAACCCTGCTCGTGAGGGTCCCGTTTCATCTGCGCAGACTGCACTGCTGCTGACACTACGAGTCGATGAAAGAATGAGGCTCCGTCATCAAGGGTGCGATGATTGGCTCCGTTGTTCCATTTTTCCTCCCTCTGGGTAAGCGGCAGCGATTCCCCGGAGCTGCGGATGCGTTCTTGTGATAAAACTGAGTAGTGAACACTGACCCATCCGCTCAACCAATATGGGATGTTCGATCGTTACTTTTTTTTTTTTTTTCCCAGGGCGGTGCTCAACTTCCATATGCACTCCCTCACTTCTGGCTCCTGGGCTTTATTCTTGCAAATTCTCTCACTCTGAGGACCCATTGCCTTCCATGGGAAAGTGGTGGACATGCCAAATTCATGCTTCCCTATGTCGAGGCGAACCCCGTTTCAGTGCTACCTCCTGCCAAGCAACACCCTCACATCCCCTGCTTTGCATGGGGTGATGGCGTGTTTTCCTTGAAGCTCGCTGCTAGTTTCATGCACGTTGACCTTTAGGTTCAGCTACACGAATACAAGATGTTCCGTCATACTTTACCGTATTCGGCTACATCTCACTCGAAAGAGGGCCTCAACAGCAACTCCCCCGTAATTTTCGTTATTGCGGAAAGGAAAAAGAAAAACAACTCCCGCGCGCCGTGGTAACCAACTCCCGGAATCTGCGATATTTGCGCTTCGCAAGACAGGGTTGTAGGGAAGGGAAAAGCTGACGCGAAAAGCAAATACAGGGGCTAGTTCTCGCTCTTTTGGGGGTGAAGGAGAACCAGGGGGAACCGATTGTCTGCAAATCACCCAGCTCGTTCATCAAGCAGCGTCTTGAATCCCAAAATACAAACAAGTTCTCCATCAGACCGCTCTGCATTGTTATTGATTATTTCCAACCAACCCCCATCACAGTGGATCTCAATAATCAAGAAATAATTCGTGAACTATTAATTTACCATGATGCTGACAACCCTCTTTTCATTAACCATTCTTTTGATAATCTGCATAATGGTAAGATCGGCTCCTCAAATGGATCAACATGATTTCAAGTGAAATGATGCGCGAGTGGTGTACATTATTGTTGACGATTATGCACATTTTCATTTCTTTTCTCACACGAGCCTGGTCAAGAGGTCGCCGAACTTCAACACATCAGCAGGGCCTCGTGAGTAATTGACAACTGATCTTGAATCTGACAATCGTCAAAGCCAAAGATCGTAGGTTTAGCAAAGAAATGTAAAAAGGGTACTAGAGTTTGGTCCAAAGGGCCCTAGAATATTCTATCTTCGATCGATTGATCTCCCAGACCAACGCCGCTCCTTCTACCAAACCATCATCCCCGCCAGCGTGTTGTAGCACGACCATGCTAACTTCTAAGCCCAGGGGCGAAAAAAAAAAAAAAAAAAAAAAAGGGAAAAAGGAAAAAGAAAGAAACACCCAACACTTGGAAGTTGGAACTAAAACGCGGGCACTACCCAAGGCCCTCCCTCTTTTTTAGCTGATGCTTCTTCCACGCGGGTTTCTGTCCAAGCGCCCTGGGCTAGCTGTTGTTCCATACCCCTTTCAGCCTTTCAGCCTTCAAGGCTTTCGTTGAGGAAACCAACGCGGCTAAGGGTTTTAACCTCATGCCTCTAAATTTTTCGGCACGTTCCGAAAACTTGACGCGGAGCGCGCTGCGTAGGGAGTTTAGGAGAGCTACTACTACTCATGGTGACGTGCAGGCCGATGGTTAGGCGTAGGCCTGTTCTCAACAAAACATATTAAATGTCCGAGTGAAAGGTAAAGATTCAAAGCCTATATGGAAACATAACATAGTCACTGGACTGGGAAAAAAGAAAGCTCCGAACGACACGAGATTGTAGAACATCATTCTGCTCGGCTACAAAACAAAAAAAGTACGCATGGGCATTGACGGGTTTTGCTGAATGAGCCCCTATGGCAATGTCTGTTCTATCCACAAACCTTACGCACAGCATTCCATTCCGTACATGGGCATGGATGCAATGTTTGAGCATTCGGTAATTCGTATGCACTTTGCCTTCATTTGGTGATTGGAAACAATAAGCGAAGCTCATCTAAGTTTCGGATCAGAGATTGGACCGGATCTCGAGTCCGCAGCAAAGCACATGTAGAGCGGGTATCTTCATCGCCCTTCCCTTCGCAACCAATCTTTGACAACGAGATTTCAGATCTATCATCCGTTTCCATGTTCCCACGAACTTTGAAGTGTGTTTTGAATGGCGCAATTGATCGAACCAGGTTTTGCCGAAAACAGGGAAGATGACGTGACTGGAAAACAGAGTTGGGGCGGACATTGTTTCCTTGGTCCAGGGAAGCCAGCAGAAAGTCAGATCACAATGCGCCCCAGCAAATGGAGGGAAACAATAATCTGCGAAGCTTGCCCGGATACAATTTGGTTTTCCCACGTCAAATAAACTTCAGGGAGCTAACTCTACCCAATCTCGGGCCAGCGATGAACCAAAGTTTTGGTTTCAGGCATGGATGTGCCACCATACCGCCCCCTTGTACAGTACATTGCATGTCCCATTCACGGAGAAGAATAAATAAAAAAATATGAGCGCATCCGCGTGACTCTGCAGCCCGCATCGCGCATGTCCCGTGGGACTTGGGCCCAGGGAAAATAATCATAATCGTAATCGTAATCAAAATAGGGGAGAAAGGAGAAAAGGACCCTGGCACCCTGAACCCTGGAACTCAACTGGCTGTACTCCGTATTTTGAGGATTGAGAAGGATCAATGGAAAGAAAAAGGGGGGTTGCTTGCGCGTCCACGGCGAATACTCTGTAGAATCGAGATGTAGCTTACACTGTCCCCCTCTTCGCCCCAAAGCCCCATCCAGGGCGTTTTGATGAGGATGATGATGATAATGATGATGATATTTCCAGCAGTTTTCAACAAAACAACAAGGTGTTCACACAACGATAGCCACTCATCGACATTGGGAGGCAACCAGTGGGCGCTGCGGACACAGCCAGGTAACTAACTCACTTCTGATTGGTCTTTCTCGGTTTTCGGTTTTCCCTTTGTTTTTTGCGATTTGTGAGCAAAACAAGGAAAAATGATCCAGAGGATGCTCCAGACATCAACGGGCGTTGGATTTATGCAGGAGCATCCCTTTGGCTGCCGGTATTGGTCAATACCAAAATTACGAGACAACCTCGCTTGTTTGACGTTGCAGCATGGGCTGAGATGGTTCAGACGGGGAGTTGGGGGTTGAAGCATGCCCATTTCTGCGCTCTCTGCATGGGTATGGGTCTCTCGAGTCTCTGGTCCTGTTGACCGAGTCAGTCGAGAAGTTGGCGTTCCTGGGCCGGAGGGAGATTCTTCCAAGCGACTGCTTCTCCGGCTTGCTTTCGACAAGCCTGGAGCGCATGGACAGCTGAATCCTCGTGTGCTGTGTACAGCAATCGACGAAGGGAGAAAAACTGCCGAAGAATACGGTGGTCAAAGCACGTTTCTCATCCAATAATGAACGGAGATAGTCGACTCCTCTGGCGAAATGGTGCATTCACGGAGTTCTCCGTATGGAATCCCGTCATTCAATTATTTTTTCTCCTTTCCGCCATAAGCCTGACCCCATGGGTGGAAAGCATGAGGAGAGGAAAGGCCTGTCATGTTGTTCTGCTTTCCTTCTTGGCCTCATCATCCCTGCCTTGACCCTCTCCACCAGAACGAAATAGGAAAATGGACGCGAACTTGTCGTTGGAGCGGCGTTGATGCTCTCATCAACCAAGCTGACTCTCTGCTCCAAAAATACCTGGAGTGCCGATTATGGATGATTACATGCACAGATGTTCAGTGTCATTTCTACTTTTTAACAGGCCTCGATCCCAGTGGCGGACAGCTCCAACAAATATATCTAAACCCTGATGCTTGCCAGCACCCCTGGACCCATGGGTTCAATGTCAAGACTGGCAGCAGACAGCGTCAGATGTGACGTCAGGTGGAATTCTATGGGTGTGAGAATCATTCATTGTTCTTGAACAACACAACACACAGGTGGAGGCTTGTCTCAAGAGACCTTGGAATCAGAAAAAAGAATTTCAAAATGTGGGCAAAGAGCACATTCAACGACCCATATTAACCCACCCGTGGAGCAGATGAGGCGTATTGGCGCCTCAATTCCCTGCAGAACACCTCTACGAATTTGATTTTGATTGCCTGAGATAGAGAGGCAATATGATGAAATGATACATCGCATTGTATCAGCAGGCCCATACTCAAAAACTAGCATTCTTCATTTTACACGGTGGAGTGAAGTTTTTCGCAGTGTCACCGCGAAGAGTGCTCTGCCAACATATCTTGGTTCTTGAAAGGGTTAGCAGGTTGGCTGTATGGCCTTGCGCGCTGCATCGACGCTGCTGCAGCCTTATCGACCCATTTCACGGAGCGCATTCCTGCCAAACGATCCCATTGACCTTGACGTCCTGCAAGGCCGGTATATCCTGAACCCGGTGCTGCCAATACGAGAAAATTGCATGAAATAATGATAAAAAAAGATTACACTCTACGTATGACTATAATAGTGATTGTTGTAAGAAACTGCGCTTGGCTGGCGACGCGCCTGCTTGCGCCGTAAATATTAATCACCGTTTCAATTATACATGCATAAACTGAGCAAGGCTTCATATAGCTCTGACGTTCGTTGTCACTCACTAATCCAGCTACCCTCATTCCCTGGTGAATCTACTTGGTTTGATTCAAAAAAGCAACACATGCGCAAGAATACCCTATTTCGTTATATCGTCTCCTGCTATCAATGGTGTCCGTACTGCAAGCACGGATACCAACCACCAAGCATCATTACTGCTCCACGGACACAGAGAAGATATGAGCGCAACCTTCAATGAAACATACAATCAGCGCCTCATGAGACAAAGTTCATCACCCACAGCTTCACCCTTTCTACCATGCCTTGGCTGAAAGAGCGCAGAACAACTTAACCCAGCGTGAACTCACTACCCTCGTATTACACGGAATGCAGCCTCTACGCTCACAGACGAGCGACTACTATCCCACATCAACCACAGACACCAACCTCCTGATCACTGGCCCCAAATTCCAACCTCTGTAGGCGCTCATATTCCACCCCAGCGCAAAAAAACGAGTGCTCGAACAGCCTACACATGGGGATGATCTCTCATCATTCCTATGTTTCAATAAGCAGAGAACAGCGCCCAAGGAGCACAGCTGTAAACTTGTCTCTTCACTCCGTGTTGGAGCGTAATGGGCGAACCCCTTTCTGTAGAGGAGGTATGCTGGCCATAGAGCAACACTGATAGCATCTCTATCTAGCAGCTCAGGACTCGGCGTAGGGAACAAACACTGAAATGGTGACGGATGGTTCTGTGATTGATCGCAACACTCAGAACTACCATAGGGAAATATAAAATAAGAACGTGTGCAAGAATAAGAGTTTGGTGTCTCGAATTCTTCATCTATCTTTGTCCTTTACTGTACTAGTTAATACATCCATTTTGATATCAAAACCTATCATCAATATTGAAAATGTTTAGGCTCGGGCGCGTATCTGACCTTTCCGAATGAAGGAACTTCAGATTCCACCCTCTCCAGTTCAAACGCATTCTTTCTTCTTCTTTTTCATCTGGGTATATACTAGATTTCTTCCATTTACCATTTACTCAATGATATACTTTGATTATTTCATATTGGAATTCTCATGTGGTTGGGAGGTTTTTATCTCTATGTACTGTACGTACCGTTATATATATGCGGATATACGTTCCACACATATATATATATATACATTATTTGTGCCTATATTATATTGAATAGTTATTACTCTAGGATCACGCACATTGAGAAAATTATATCGAACCGATCATTATCTGGCAACTACGACATACATTCCTTTCTCTTTTTGTAAAAGAGTAGTTAAGTCAATTTTGCCTCTGATCAAAACCTGTTTTGTGTGAACATATAGACAACTAGATAATAAATAGTAGTGAAAGAGAAGCAAGCAGGAGTCCAATTTCAGGCACACTTAAAAATCACAACGGCAATACTTATTTATAACCTCTGTATGGAAGAGCAACCAAGCAAGTAAACAAACTAATCAATAACCGAGCCATTTTTAAAAAAACGTCGGTCATGCTACAAACCTAGGCCCGTGTGAGAGTTACTACTGTTGCTCATCGCCGAAGCAATGTAAAGCAATAATAACGTATCGAAATAACAAAATTGATGGCAATCGGAGACAAAAGTATTAAAGGCGGTAGGGAGCAGAAAAAAATAAGAAAAAAGGAAAGTCGAGTCTAAAATCAATTTTCGCCAGAGACATAGGCACGCATAAAAGTTGCGTAGCCCCATTTTCATCCTCTGGAAGCGCGAAGGGGGAAAAATACACAGGAAGTTATGCAACTGGGAATGAAGTAGGATAAGAAGACGCGAAAAAGAAATTTAAAAAAAAAAAGCGTCGTCCGTGGCATGGTAGCCAGTTCGAAACGCGAGGTCTATCAATATCATGAAAGAAACGCCGTCATGATGAGTATAAATATCTCTAGCAAAGAGAAGAGCAGGAAGGTATCGATGTCGATATCGGAGAGAGATATCCCCATTTGTCTCGAGGACGGGGGAGCTGGACAAGGTCTACTACGATACGATGGCTTGATGCGGCTGCATATCAAGAGTTATTATGGCCTTACCAGCGGCGATTATTGCCCAAAGGTGCGGCATTTGAAGCGGTGAAGCCACCGCGACCGCGGCCACGACCACCCCATCGGTTACCGCCGCCGCCGCCACTGCCGTAGCGGGCCATTTCGGCAAGGCGAGGATCGATCTGCTGTTTAGATTCAGAGAGAATAGCAACCAGATCACGAGCCTGCTTAGCATCTATTTTTTTTAAAAATTAGCATCATGTTTGATACCCGCGGCAAGGATGGGGGAATTCGAGTAAAGTAAACGTACTGTCAGTGGTGAACAGGGTAATTGCAGTCCCCTTGGCACCAGCACGACCTGTCCGGCCGATTCTGTGAACATAATCTTCCGAATTATTCGGATAGTCATAGTTCAACACATGAGTAATATCGCGAACATCTTCACACACACTTAATGTTAGCGAAAGCGCACAATTGAGAAAGCAAATGGCCTGAGCCCTTTTCTCAGTCGTGTGAGACTTGATGCATCACTCTCTTCAATCTGTCGAAGATTCATATTTCAATTGTCCATGGGCTGGAAATGAATCGTGGTCCTGGAATAACCTTGGAAATGCAGCTTGAACAAGTTCAAAAGGAGAAGAACTCTTGTCTCCCTACTTGAAGAGACTACACAGTAGAGAGACGTAATCAGAAGCACTGTATGCTACACTGCAAGTAAGTCCAAGGTTCCCTCGGGACGAGAACCAACGATAAAACCGGAAAGCCGGGACGAACCATGTTTACCAACATGTTATAGAGTAAAAGCATTGGGTCATGGTCACACGACATCAATACGGGTTGGGGAATTCAATAACAGGGTACTGGGGAAGGGAGTATTGGGGGAGACCAAGGTTGCAGATTCATCATACCAATACCACGGGAAGCCACATCGGTGGCAACCATGATGGGGCTTTTTCCGGTCTTGAATTCGTTCAAGACCCAATCACGTTCATTTTGTTGTTTGTCGCCGTGGATAGCTATATACATAGTTAATACAATAGTGGAAAGATATAGATAGACCAAACTTACAAAGCGCAGGCCATCCATCCTGCCGGAGGAATCGAGTGATGTCATCAGCAACACGTTTAGTTCCAGTGAAAATGAGGACTTTGGAATGTTTATTGTCCTCCATAATACGGTCAAGATGCTTCGCCATGCGATCACGTTTCTCGAATTCTGAAACAATTTCCACGATTTGAGTAATCCTGTGGTTAGCAGACAAATCCATAGAGCCAATATTGACCTGAATATAGTCGTGGAGGAAGTCCTGGGCGAGTTGCCGGACATCTTTGGGCCAGGTAGCAGACCACATGCAAGTTTGTCGGTCAGGACGAATTTGTGAAACAATTTTGCGGATCTGGGGTTCGAAACCCATGTCAAGCATACGATCTGCTTCATCGAGGACAAGGTAAGTAACACGTCGTAGGTTAGTTTTTCCCGCCTCCAACATGTCGATCAACCGGCCTGGAGTAGCGATACAGACTTCGACACCACGAGTCAAGTCACGAATTTGAGGCCCTTTGGGGACACCGCCGTATACACAAGTGTTCCGAATACGAGATGATTTCCCAAATTTCGTAATCTCAGCTTGGATCTGAACTGCCAACTCACGAGTAGGTGCAAGAACAAGGACGATGGGGCCGTCTCCTGGAGCGAGCAGAGGCTGAGCGTTAATGTGAACAATAGCAGGCAAACAATACGTCAAAGTCTTTCCGGATCCAGTTTCGGCAATACCAACCACGTCACGACCAGAGAGGGCCATGGGCCACCCTTGGGCCTGAATGGCCGTGGGCCTCGCAAATCCTTGGGCTTTGACCTCTGACATAACGTATTGCGGGAAGCCAGCTTCATCAAAAGTCTCCACTGGTCGAGGAACGTTTTTGCCTTGCACCGTGATTTCATGCTCTTTGCGAAACGCATCGACCTCCTGAGTCGATCGCTGCGAAACATTAGGGTGTTCTTTGTAGAACGATTTTTCAAATTTGGGCATAGTTGAGAGGTCTAAGGATATTTCAAGTTAGTATTTTATGGAAATTGATAATGTCAGTGGTTGCAAAACATACCCCAATTTTGCGTCTTCAAGCCGGCGCCAAGGTTTGACATTCTGTCACCCCCAGTGCCACCGCCGTAGCCGCCAGCTCCTCCGTATGAGCCATAACCACCGCTGGAGTGCCCGTGCGAGTAACCGTTGCTATTTCCGTAGTTACCACCTCCGTAGCCACCGCCTCTGTTGATCCCGTGTTAGCTACTGTAATGTTGGGATGTCCAAGGACCATGTCGCACAAGTGGCGAACAAGAAGGATCAAATAATCTCTCAAAATCAAGATGGGACATGATGGGACTGTATCTGCTTACCTAGAGTAACCGCCGCCGCCTCCACCACCATAGTGGTCTCGCGAGGAACCGTAGCCTCCACCGTAGGACATGATTCCTGACGAAGATATTGACCTTTTTGTTGGGATAGAGGGAAAAGAACTTGTTGGAAATGAGATGGAAAAAGTATCGCGTTCAGTTGACTTTTATTGGTCTTGGGTCTATCTTGCAAAAGCAACAAATACGGTCTACGCGCAAGAGACGTGAATAGGACTGCGATATGAATCGCGGCAGATAGCTAGGAAGGGACAAGAGAGAGGATGGGAGAGGATGAAGAAAGAAAGGAAAGGAAATTCCGACAGGAAAAAGGCGGCAGAAAAAAAAATAAAACAGGAAGCGAGTGGCGCGCTTGTCCCAAAACAGTTAGTTTAACCAACTAGTCTTTATTAGGAAGTCCTGGGTCTGACTGCTGAGTCATCGTCGTTTCTCCCAACAGCATGAATGTGTGAGAATTGCGTGGATTCGGCTGGAAATATGAAATCGCCGCTTGGTATCCGAGTCTTCCTAGGGGAAATCTCCGCCGAGGGTTTCCCGAGAATTCGAAACAAGGTAAAGCCGAACATGAACCGTGTTCAACTCCGTGCCTTGTCCAACCCAAAGTATATATTGCTAGCGCAGTTAACCGAGAGCTCTATATATCTACTAACTACATCCTTGACGCCCACCCCACTACAGTTGGTCCGCCTTCAGCCCCATGTCCCAGAACCCAATCTCAAGCTCTGTAGCTCGAATGAATATCTTGATCAATTCCTCCATCCGAGTAGGGGACACGTCCCTCATGTGTCGTTCTAGGAGCTCTGTTTTGTCGGGCAATGTACGTTAGGCGACTGTGGCATGAGAGGACTAAACAAACATGGACGGATGCCTTACCAGACCCGGCCTCCACTGCCTTCACATAGTCCTCTGCTACGTAATTTTCAATCCATTTCCAATACCTGTTCCCTGTAGGTGCGGTATTCTCATCGCAATGGAGCCTTTTGGCGATAGCTCCGTATCCAATTAGACAAGGTGAGAGTGCAACTTGTAGAGCTAGCCAGTCCTCCGATTGACCTATGTCGAGTATATATCTGCTGTAGGCAACACATGCTGCCACACGTTCATTAGTATGACCACATACTAGTATATATGTGCGTATGTATGTGTATGCGTATTCCTGAACATCAGGTCAATAATCACCTAGGCTCTCCTTGCAATTTTCGATGTCTTGCTTTGTCAACCCAAATGTTGCGCAGTAATCGAGATGTAAGTTCATTTCGCGTTGGACGTGAAGCACTATTTGCGCAGACTAGATCGTGATCATGCCGATTTTCGGTAGGTCTTTGTCAGAATAATGCTTGAATATGGGCGTGTGACGGTTTCTCTCACCATAGATATTCCGTCGATATCAGTATGTTTCGATGCTGCAAGTGCATTACTCCGCGCAAAGTGAATCTTTTTGTCGAACAGTCAGTATTAACGCAGTCAGGGTAGTTAGCTCTGAACGTTATACCCTACCAAGTAATGGTAATCTTGGATCAGATAGCCCTTGAACTTTTCCACCGGCAGCGTTCCTTTTCCCAAACCGGCCACAAACTCGTGTTCCGTAAAGGCTTTCCATACTGGTTGGACGTCGGGACGATCCAGTATATACTCGACAAATCGGCCGCTGTTTATTTATTTGCTCAACACCAGTTAGTTTTGTGCCTTATCTCGACCCCAGCGAAGAAAAGGTGAAATATTGTTGAGGGGCGACAATTGATACATACGGCGCAAACGGCAGTGAGTACACAGAATGGAAGTGATTAATCGGCCCATTCCCCTTTCCCATATCCACGCTCGTCCTGATGCCGGCCTCGACAAACCTGCAAGCGGCACGAACAGCCCGCACCACATCCATCCCTTGTGCGAGATTTGCTGCAATCGCAGAGGCAAGGGAGCAACCAGTCCCATGGGTATTCTTGAGACAGCTTATCCTAGAGCTTGCAAGGGACCTCGAGCAGGTCCGTCTACACAGCAATGAGCTCAAAAAAGTACGAGGTCGGGTGTTGTTCCTCTCTGAAAACTGGCCGTTAACGGCATATGGCCACCTTTGAGCAAAACATATTTCGGGCCTAGGGTATGGATCTGTTTTGCTATTTGGATCGCATCTTCAAGGTTCTCAGGATCTTTGGTAGCCGCCCCTGAACCTTGGAGCAGTAAGATGGCTTCGGGTATATTAGGGGTTACGATGGTTGTCAATGGAAGAAGTTTCGTCTGGACAATATTCACGGCTTCAGCAGGGAGCAGCTCTGAGCCACTAGTAGATACCATAACCTTCCAAGAAAATCATTGTAAGATATAATTGATATGCATGGATTGGGGGTTGGAATCAGGAAGTCCAATATTACAGGGTCAAGCACGACTTTGGAGACCTTGTGATGCCAGAGAGTGTCGGCCACCATCTCCGCAGTTTCCGCAGATGCCAACATGCCTGCATGGAGGATAGATTGATTAGAAATATGAGGACGATATAATCAATTGGTAAAAGTAAGAGCCAAATATTGGGATTCGAAGTGAGGAGACAGCAAGGGCAGCAAATAAAAGTGCGCTTCCTCATATATACGATGAGACGATAAACATCGAATACTTGTAAAAGGCTAACCAACCTAACTTCACCACATCCGCTCCAACATCTTCCAACCCAGCATTAATCTGCTTCCTTACGAATCCCACGGGGACGACGTGAATATCCTGCACACCTAATGTGTTTTGCGCCGTCAATGCCGTCGTGGCCGTGAGGGCATAGCAGCCATGAGCGGTAAGCACCCGCTGGTCTGCCTCTAGGCCTCTGGATCCATAACAGAGTCAGTCAAATCCGTTCGTGTTTGTAAAGTACTTTGAGTCGTGTTATGAAAGATAATTATCTTATTCAAAGGCGACGTGCAATCGATTTGAAAAGCGACAACGGAAATGAAAGTTTTAATTGAACATACGCTCCACCAGAACTGTCCGAGCCCGCGATTACGAGTACACGCTTTAGTTTCATGTTTCGTATTGATATAGGAGTATTGTGTTTTGTATGTTGGGGAAAAAATCATGGGATTGAAACAAATTCCTTCTGCTTGACATCACCACGAGTTTAATTCTTCGAACTCCCCGCTAGTAGAACAAAACTTTGATGAAGGATGGAATCGAATCAATATCTATCCCTGCTCGGGTTTACATATATCCACGCCTTAAAAAAAAAAAAATAATGCTCAGTTCTTTCCGAATAACAGTACGGGAAATGGATAAAATAAATCATAAAAATTCAATTCTTCTACGCCGTATAGGTGAGTCTGATCATAAAAAGAAGATTAAACTATCAGGAACTGCTGCAAGAGTAGGCACGCGGCCAGATGCTTATTTATAGACAATGGGTATAAGGAGAATGCCTAACAACGAATAGGAAAAAATGGGCTCAAAACAAAACCCCCCAAGAGATCAAGACTTTCATCGTAAAGCAAACCCAAAAAGAACCTCCATGTCAACCCATTGCCGGCCACATTTCTTCAAATACGCGTCCACAACCCCCTTTAAGGTCCCAAAACGTGACCGGTTCCACTCGACCATCGCGATAACCTTGTCCCGCTTCTCTGTATTAGTTTCCTTTGCAGCAGCCTCTTTTGCCTTGTCTACATCCCACAGTCGCGCAAAGTACAGCAGTTGGTTATATAATTGCTTATCCGTATATTCGAACCCCATTTGGCCAAGGCAGCCTTCCGCACGGCCACGGGGTCCCAGACATCGACGACCGTACACACTCATCTGGCGCGTGCGATTGCCGCAGGAGGGGTCATCACAGACAAGCCAGCCTTCATAGTACTTGGATGTTTGAGCGCGTATCTGGGTTTCGAGTTGCGCAACTATAGATATAACAGAAAATGGTTTCCCGCAGGTTGAGCTGGGACATATGAGTCCGTTGGCAGTGCACATCTCTGTTGACAGACACAGACCTTCGAAACAAGTTCGTTCGTGACAGAATCGACAGCGAAGTGTCAGCCTGACGGCGTCTTTGAAGCGGATAGAATCTGGGATTTGCGATTCGAGAGGGAATATTTCCATGTTCTGTTGATCGCGGGAGCTGGAAGTATTGATTTGGTACTTTTTGACATCAAGACCGAGGCATTCCGCGAGTCGCACCGCGTCAGTGCCTGGTATAGGGGCACAGAGTCGTTCAATTGGAGGGAATATTTGTTTGAGTAGGTAATATTCAACGTCGGGTTTGAGGCCGGAATCCGGTTTCACCACATCTTGCAATGTGTACGATCGCTTCGCAGGCGCTAAGGAAGACGTGTCAGAGTCTCCAGTGGTTACGATGTAGGCAATAACATCGTTTGGACGAACGGTCTTCCCTCGGGCTAGCTCTCTCAAGGCTACTTGTGCTGCGGGCATAGTCTCCTTGTTGGGATACTCGTTGGGGCGTTTTGACAATTTCTGGAACATGGTGTTAGTTGGATCTCAGTTTTCTACAGCACAGCGAGGTATTACAAACCATGTATATAACATATTTCTGCAAGGGGATTGAATATTCCTTCATTTTTTCCGTAATGTCGCGGAGGTAGTCGTGCACCTTGGTAAGAACCACATCTGAATCTTCACCGGACAAGATCTCATGCAGAAGTTTCGAAGAAACCTCCTTAGATAGAGCGCAGTACTCTCGTCTTTTCATGTCCAAGCCTTTGACTTCGAGTTGCTCGACATACTTGCCATCAACCTCGGTCATGTTAATAGCCGCATACTTCTTCTTTGCATGTAGAAGGAGGCGACGGAAGACATTATCAATGTCAATCTCGAGCAACTGGTATCGTTCATTTACTAAACGTTTAAAGGTATTGCCAACTTTTAGTGCGTCCTCCATGTTGTCTGCATTGGTGTTGATCATTACGGAGTCAGTGTCACCGTAAATAACTTGCAGCTGGTTGCTCTCCGCAAGCTCTTTTGTACTTCGAAGAATCTCGCGACCTTTAAAGGTCGTAAGCATAGCAAGTGGTCGAGCGTAGAATCGAGACTGCGTGTAACCTAGACACCCGTACATAGAGTTGGCCGTGAGTTTTAATGCCATTTGCTTGGTGTCCCAAAGTGCAAGATCCTCAGGACTTGCGCGTTTGTCTTTCATGAGTTTCTTGACTTCGCGTCGACGGTTGACAAGAGTTGCAATGAGTCGCGGGAGAATTCCCATAGATTGGGCCTTAGGAACTTCAGGAACATTTTCCTGATTTTCATTTTCGACCTAGAAAATTACCCATTAGCAATCATGTTTTTGAACGAGATAGGAAAGAATAACTCACAACTGATGTCCGGTCCACAGTTGTAAAACAGATGTTGAACTCTTGAATAATGCTGGGGTACAAGCTATTGAAATCCATGACAAGAATGTATTTGTCGTAGAGGCCTTTCTCGGGCTCAAACACCAACCCACCCTTATATTTGTCCTTCTTTTTCTTGTCCGCTCCATCCTCGTCTTCCTCATTCGCTTGTGACATCTGTTGCTGTTTACCTGCATACTTGTCAGGGCAGATGTACTTGTTCCGATAGAATTCATGCAACAAGATATACTCGTTCCGCTCAGCCCTGGTACCGCTCAAAGTCCTCGCCCACGAATTTCCTGCCAAGTTCGTGAGCACTTTAGTCAGGGGAAGCATTTGAAGCCTAAGAACGAGTGCAGCAATAAAATAAGTATCAGCTTCACAATGGTTGGTGTAATTCATCAGCCCCTCCTTTGAGGTTGCCCAGGATTTTAATGCTGCTTCATTATCGATGTCCCGGCGCAGATTGCCATCTCCAAGATACAATTGACACATCTCCGTTAGGCTCCACGATTGACATTTCAACATCAAAGACTATGGACAGTTAGCTAAAAGATAGATTTAAGAGAAATACGGGTAAAATTTACCTTCCCCATCTCATTGGCAATGTCACAAAGCAGTCTTCCAGCTACAAGTTTCCTTTCTGCAAAGAAACTGGAACCTCGCGACAGGCTTTTTGGCCATTCACTTCTCTTCAACCTCCCAATGCGATGCCAACCAGGAGTCTTCTTTTCAGACAACCTACTCAGGAAAATGTTAAAATCGACCTCTTGTAGTTGATGACCCATAAGGACATCGGGGTCCATCTTCTCAAACAGAGCCATGAACTTGCTGAGTAGAAATTGCTCGCTTTTCTCCATCATCAATGTGCCGCGATGTTTCCGTGTTTCGGCTTCGAACCCAATCGGGTAGTTATGACCAGAAGGCCTCATCACTGTAAAAGTCTTGCAAGGCAATTTTTCAGCGGGCGTAGTATCAGTAAGCAATACATTCTCGTAAACACGAGCGCTTGCAACTAAGATTTCTTGTTTGTTATCTTTCACATTTAGTTGCGTTCGGAATGCCAGGCTCATCAGCGTCAGTCGTGGGATTTCCAAGCTGTCGGAGTTTGGAGCCACCGTGATAAGCTTAGGCTCGGAGACCTGGCATTCTAATTTGCACCATGATGCCCCATTCACGGCAGTGAAGTCGGCATCTTCGAGTTTAAGCCAGCAAGGACCCATGATATTTTTCCAGAGCACAAACTGCTCGAAGAGTGCCGTATTAGTTCCGAAAACGCGAGAGAAAGTCTCCCCCTTGACATCAAGAGGGAGAGCGGGTTTGTCATAAGAATACATGACTTTAAGATATTCCCCCTCCTTGGGAACGTCAGCGAGCTCGAATGCATATTTCCTTGTCGATACTTTGCTCTTGTGCGTGCCCGCCTTCGTCCGCGACATAAGGTCATCCACTTCGTTATAGACATCTTCCATGTCGATTTCCTCTTCCGTTTCACGGCCATGACGTACTCGGTATTTCCTGGGAAGAAAGTAAAGTTTCCGTAAGACATTGTCAATTTTAGCAAAGGCGCTCACGTAGGCCCCTGTTTTCTTATTTTTAACTTTTCCAAAAAGACATAGGCTGCCATTGACTTCGACATAATCTAGCCAGAAGAATAGGAGACTTCCGTTCTCCTCAATAGCATCCTGGGCGGCAAGTTTACCAAATGTCTTAAAGTCAGTAGTTGCTGGGCTGCTTAAAACGTTTAATTTGCTCGTGACATCGTTCCAGGACGAAGGATCAATGCCATCTGGATTAGCTCTAAGAGGAGAAGAAGTTGCAGGAGAAGGATATGTCGGCTCCTTGACTTTTGGAACCGGTCGTTTGCCCGTCATATTAATTCTAGCGCCATTTACATCGTGGTGCGCAGTCGTTTGTGTAACCGCCATTAATTCATCCTCTTCCTCCTCTTCTACCTTGATATTATTCGTGATTTTCCGATCAACGGCCCGTGCAACTGGAGATGATGGTGTTGGATCACTCATAAACACGTCGTCATCGTGTCCAGCATCCAACCACGTAGAATCATTCTCCGGATCCAATTCTGCTTTGGGAGCAATTAGTGGACTGGATGTATCGTTTTCTTTTCTGTCCTTTGGTTTCTTGGAGGCCGAATCCTGAGAAGGAGGCGGTGATAAGATCCGAATTTTCCGCCGCGTCTCCGATTTCACTGTCTTTTTGGGGGGAAGACGAGAGGGGAGGGGCTTGGTGTCGACTTCTTCAAGGAGGCCTGCCATAAATGCTTCATCTTCAGCAGTGGCAACAGGCTAAAAGACGCAATTAATAAATTAAATCTTAGCCCAGCCACCCTGTTAGCAATGAAGGATTTCCGTTGACATACCTTGGGTTTTGAGGCTTTGGACGTTGGGCCGGTGCTGAAGTATTTGCTAATACCATTGTTAATCTTTTCCTTCCTCTGTTGGTCCTCCTCTCGTTTTCTTTTGGCAGCTTTGCCCGTCAATGGTAACTCATCGCCGTCGCTGTCACTGTAGTAGTGTTTCGAGTCGTTCCATTCTTCACGTCCATCGTCCGCATATCCTTCTCCAGTATCGTCAATCACGAAATCATCCTGGTCAAGACGCTTCCGCACAAGTTTCTTGTATCCGTCTTCATCGATTTCATCGTAAATGTCCCCTTCGTCTTTGACTTCGTAAGTTGCTAGGCGTTTCTTTCCGGCGGCTCTGAGTGCCTTCAATTCGGCGAGCTTCGCTCGAGCTGCGGCCATTGGGGAGAATAAAAGTTTTCAATGGTACTTGGAAAATGTCATTAAACGAGAAGAAGATATGAGAAAAGCATAAGACTTAGAATACTATGCTGTCACCATTGTACCGTCATAAACATTTGCGAAGATATGAAGTTGGCTGAAGGCACGCCTCGGCACGCGAGGCCCTTTCTACGCGTGAATCTACACGCTAGTGCGCGTTCCAGTCCCCACACTCCGGGCACATCAAACTACCAACAAAATTTCAATAAATGGGCATAGATTCCAGAACCCGAGAGGTATGAAGAACACAAACCTAGTCTTAGGATAGCTTCTCAACAATTGCATTTGTTTCGGAGACCGCGTTACTTTATTAAAAAGAATGCTTTGTATTCCAAAAGGGATCATCGCAGATTCCGCAATAATTGTGAAAGAATATGAAAGAAAAAGAGTGTAACAAACCAGGATCGGGTTGTTCAAAATACTCGGATTTCTAATTATTTTTGATTTGAGAGATTGGATTTAAAAACACGAAATCCTTGATAAGTCCCATAGCCCGCTAAAAAGAAACCTTAAGTGGAAAAAACAACCCATGAAAAGAGACGTGCTCGTCAAAATAAAATTTATGCCCCAATTTTTATGTGTTTAGTTCATTTGCTTGATAAGAGCATTAATGTTCTCCTCACGGTTACCGACATCGCCACCTTCAACGTAGTGCTTGAACTTGCGGGATCTGAAACCACCAGTGGGGTTGGAGAGCTTGAAGGGCCACAGGAAGTTGGAGGCCTGCTTGAAGTTGGGGCCGACCGTGTAGATCTCATGAATCAGATCCTCCATGCAAACGATGCCGTACTTTCCGAGGTTTTCCTCAATGATCTGATTGTCGGTGAGGGGAATACGCTGCTTGTTGACCTTTCCATATCCACGTTTGTAGATGAGTTCGCGGACACTTTTCAGGTTAGGATAACCGTAGGCAATGTAGGGGTTGACGATAGTAAGCATCTCCTGAGTGGCTTTGGTAAGACGGACGAAGACGCCATTGTTGATCTGGAGGAGCCGAAGAAGCTGCAAAATCTTGCGAGGCTTGGGGGCAATCTTGTTGATACTGTGGTGGCCAAGTTAACTACTGGTTGAATACTAAGTAGTCCTCGGGTTGATATGGCGGGCTTACCCCTTGATACGGACAACGAAGACAAGCTTGTGTTCAGCGGGTACTTCGAAGTTGCCCTGCTGCTTGGCTAAACGTGCAAGACGGATCTTCTCGCGCTCTGCATCGCGGTACTCTTTGACGTACGACTCCGCGCGCTTGAAGATAACAGCACGCTTCTCCTTGTTGGCCTGTTGCAGAAACCCAAAGTTAGCACGAAAAATACCAAAGAAGTGGCTCTGGTAAGTGTTGATGACTAAAGAGACGGTTTCAGCCCCGAAAGATGGTTAACAAAGCGACAACATCGACCGCTAGGTCTAGTCGCGAAGATTGGTATTTATCATCATATAAGTCCCATTTCCCTCGAACACACACAAAAAACAAAGAAAGATAAATAAATAAAAAATATAGATTAAGGAATGCTGGTAGGGTTAAGAAGAGAAAACTCCTCAAGAACATACCTTTTTCCGCTTGATGAGCTCCGCGTTGGCCGCAGCTCTAGCCTGCTCCTGACTCTTGCGCTTCTTCAGAAGCGTCTCAGGCACGAGGATTTGGTCCTTGGTTGGTACGGAGCTGATTTCCCAAAATAATTGGATTCAAGGTCAGTATAGTC
This sequence comes from Histoplasma capsulatum G186AR, assembly GCF_000150115.1. Lineage (NCBI taxonomy): Eukaryota > Fungi > Ascomycota > Eurotiomycetes > Onygenales > Ajellomycetaceae > Histoplasma > Histoplasma capsulatum. Next base: position 400,454 of record NW_025544813.1, on the reverse strand, counting down.
TGTCCAGGACAAAAAGTACTTGGAATGAACCTCGTCGAGTGGAAGAACTGCAGCATATAGCGCCACATTCTCGGACTGAAGCTGTTGGGAAAGGGGAAAAACTCGACGGAATGTATTTGATCAGTGAGATACAGAGCTTGCGGGGGTTTTCACACGCTATTACTACTAACCCCAGCGTCCGTCACACCTCGCAGAGTGAAGACATGGTGCTTTCGCGAATAGTTCCCCAGTCTGAAAATTTCTCATCCGACAAAACCCAAAGCCAATGGCTCCGGAAAAAAATGCTAGCCTAGCATTCATTCTCGCGATAGTTCCTCCGAGCAGGAAATATTTTGAGGTTCAGTAGCGTGGGCTAGCAATGGTTTTCAGGGAGAAGGCCGAGCCTTCAACCCCAATATCCCGACACACATTCTACCTCTATAACCCGGTCAATTTGAAAAGGAAGAGGTAAGGAAAGGCGTCAGGATTTGATCGAGCTGGCGCTGAGCATCAAAAACGCAGGGCAAATTTGACGTCTGGCGTCTCCAGCGAGAAGGACGAACTATATCTGAGCCTGCACACACACACACACACGAATATCAGCGGGAAAGAAATGGGAGGGAAGCATACGTAGCCATGTCGAAGGAGGGACGTTTGTCGTCTGTTGGCGATTGGAATTGTCGTGCCGATGGAGTCTGTCGAGGTTCAAAAAAGCGACAAGCAAAATGTTCAAGAGCGAATGAGTTTGTGGGTGCGCATGTATACGCTAGTATATATTAAGTTAGTGTCACTCCCAGCAACTGAAGATTAGGGCTATTATGTCATCCTCTATAACATCCCGTCTATCGCTCGAGGAGGTTTACGTTAAGTCCAACACCAACGGCTATCTATTCTATATATCCTGTTCAAACACCACATATGTCTACCCGTCGCGGCGTCGGCCTTGGAGCCTTCGTAAACCGCAACCAGTCGGCACAGTCATACGCCACCCACGGTGCCAACCTCCGCACCACCCACCTTACCTCCCTCCAGAATCAACTCTCGGTTTTCCAATCTCTTCTCCATTCTTTTGCCCTTGAGCACGCCTCAACCATTAAATCGAATCCAACCTTCCGCGCTGAGTTTGCGCGCATGTGTCATGCTATCGGGGTCGATCCTTTGGCAGCTAGCAACGTAAAGGGCAAAGGGAAGAAGGGTATTAGCATACCTGGTTTGGGTGAAGGGGGTAGTTTTTGGACGCAGATACTAGGCGGTGATGTGACCGATTTCTATTTTGAAGTTGCTGTGCGTGTTGTGGAACTTTGTCGAGAAACCAGAGGGGAGAATGGTGGCCTTATTGGAGTTGAGGAATGCAGGGCGCGGGTGGGGAGGGGTAAGGCGATTGGCGGGGGCCTGGAGGTTTCTGAGTGAGTTTTATTCTTTTCTTGTAATCCATTCCTTACCACTTAACGCTTGTGAAAGACTACGGTGAGAATTCGGGAGTATGCAAATAGTATATATTCACATTGTATTGACTTGACGGGGACCAGAGACGACATCCTTCGCGCAGTCAAGTCCCTCGAACCCCTTGGATCAGGATTCGCAATTATAAAAGTTGGCAGCAAACAATTCATCCGCTCAATACCCAAGGAGCTCAACACAGACCAAGCCACAGTACTGGAAGTGATTCAGATCCTTGGTTTCGTTACTGTCTCGATGCTGCAGCTTAATTTGAACTGGGAAAAGGCGAGGTCGCAAACCGTCATTGACGACCTTTTGGCTGATAGCTTGGTTTGGGTTGATACTCAGGGCGCGGAGAAAGAATATTGGTCGCCTCAGAATTTGCTTGATGATGGCGATTGAATTAAGCCGTGTCATCTGCACACGTTACAACCGTCTTGCAAAGAAAGGCGCTCAAACGCTGGAAGTCCTTTTGCTGTTTCCTCTAAGCCCTCGGGAATATAACGGTCGACGATGGAGGGTAAACTTTAGCTTGATAGGGGATGGAGCGTCAACACCTGCCGCGAAAGTCTACTACCGCGACCACGGCCCGTTTTCGAGGCAGTTGGATTCGCGCAAGAGGGCAGAGCGGCATGGTAATCGCATTTGTGCGTTTGGCGGCGATAGCAGCCTCCTCCAACATCCTTCAACAGGGGAACTAGGGCGCTTCCGGGTGGATGGAGGAGGAGGAGGAGGAGGAGGAGGAGGAGGAGGAGGGGAATCTGTACCTGCTCAGACGAAGACCAGGTATTATTTTCTCTGTTGAAACATGTATGAGATAGAGAATACACGATCTTCTATTTGCGGATATACAGTTTTTTCTACAAATGTGTTTATCTTATCCAATGAAACGGGGAGGCCGGTGCAGCCGGCATCTTGTTGATTTTAGTAAACCTAGAAACAATAGCAGTCAACTTACGCTAGAAGATACAAGATTAGTGGCCAATAAGTGTAGCCGCTACTCAACTTTAACCAAACACTTATGAATCCCTTGGAGGCTTTCCCGATGAAGCTCTGGAGCTAGATAGCGGTCTGCTCGGCAACAAAACATAGGCAAAACGCCTGCCTAGAATATCTAGGTTTAGAATTGACCACATAAACTCGACTCTATTTTATTTTTTGAAGCTACAGCACACAGCTAAAAAGAAAGCAAAAAGCAGTAGCCACCGTTGTAACAACATGAATATAAAATGGAAAATTAAAATCCGCAACGGAATAAGAGTCCAGTGAAAGAAACATCAAAGGCGTAGACGGGAAGAAAAAATTAGAAAAAAAAATTGAACATCGAAAATAATGGACATAGTCATATTCGTATAAATTGGAAAGTGGAAACCGAGCTGAAGGGAAAAAGAAAGAAAGAAAAACAAGTTATGCTTTGATCGCTCCTCCCAAAGCTCCACCACCGAACTGTTGCCCGCCGGGTCTCCGTGGCAATCCACCACCAGAACCTCCTCCACGACCAGCACCACCACGTCCACCGCGACCACCACTTCTTGCACCACGACCACCGTGTCCCGAATCGCGCTGGAAGGCATTGGCCATGCCCTGCGTCCGCTGTTCAAGGGTCTTCTCATTAGCCTCAAGCAGCGACATGGACTTGTCCGCTAGCGTAACGATCTGGTTCTGAAGTCTGGACAGCTCAACGCCCTTGCGGAAGATGATAGCGTCATTGACCTGGTCGAGGGCCGCGGCCAGTTCTTCGTGCGATATCATACGGCTGACAATAGCGGCGATCTTCTTGGGAGACAGCTCGAACATGTCTGCGAGAGTGGAGATGGAGAGGGAGTCATAGTACGGGGCGTAGGTGAAGAGGTAAGTACGCAGCCCCTCTTCCTGGATCTGCTCGCCGAGCATTGTCTTGATTTTGTCCGGTTGCGCCATCAAGTCCCAGATCTTGATGGAGTTTAGGGTTGCTGCAGCCTTCTTCCAATCGCCTGCAGCGAGCGCTTTGGCACTCATGATGACGCCGTCGCGAGTGTTTTCGGGTGGTCCATTAAAAACTTGGCGCTCGTTGTAGTCGAGCATGCGTCGGAAGGTCTTGGAGATGATGCGCCGCTTCAATTCGGGGGACGAGGAGGTTTGCGCCATCAGGGGAACTTCGAGAAACATGCTTGACGTGAGGTAGATGCACTCGAGAAGTTCCAGGTTGATGTGCATGTGGAAGGGGAGTTGGCGTTGGCGTTCGAGTTTCTCTTGTTCCGGGGATACGGACGAATAGCGCTGCATGATGATACCTTGAGCCAACAACTCCTTTTGTCTGCCACTGCCACAGACTTCGGAAAGAGTGTTTTGCGCTTCGTAGATTAGTCCTGCGCGGAACGCACAGAGACCGATCTGCACAAGTGTTCGGTTAAAGAGGATTTGGGTGCTGACATCGAAGTTGGAAATGTTTTCTGTGAGATGAGACATGAGCATTAGATCGCGGGCACGGTGGTATTTATCGTGGAGTGCAAGAAAGTATATCTGACACAACATAGCTCTGGCGCGGATAATGCCATCGCTATGCGCGAAGAGGTAGTTGCAGAGAGTTTGAACAAGTGCAGGAACATCGGTGCTGCCGTTCTTGCGGGGAGTGATGTTCGAGTCAAGCTTCGCTGGGAGTGTTGTCCAAGTGTTCTCTTCAAGGATATTGACAACTTGAGATGGTTTGAAGTAAACATGCTCCAGGCGCCTCATCAACACTCTGTTCACGCTCTCTTGGCGGGCTTCAGTCTTCTCGGCCTTGTTAAGCACTTCAACGTAGAGTAATGTCCGTACAATATTGTTATACAGTGATTGCTCATCGCTGAGTCTTTCGATATATTCTGCGGTATGAGGATCGATGTGCTGAAGCGATCGAGTAAGTTCATCATCTAGCCGCTCCACGAAAGATACAACACTTCCAGGTACTTTGAGGGTTTCGCCAGGAGCAAGCTGAGGCTGTTTCTCATCATCTTCCCACTCTTCTGCACCTTCAGTGACAATGAACTCGGGGTACTCTTCAAGGGTAGATATCAGAGTTTCCAGTTCTTGTACGGCGAGTTTCCATTGTTCTGTGCTCATGTAGTTTGCGGTAGAGGAGGAGGTAAGATCGAATCGAGTAGATATGAGAGTCAACAGAACGCGGATGGACTGATACGGAGTCGTGGCAACCTCTTGTAACCTTTCCATAATTTTGATCTGCTCAAGACGGTCGGTGTTCTTCTTTCCTCTCGACTCGACGATAAGCCGTAGGTGCTTGAGGATGCTCTCGGGAGTATACTGCAACGTCCTTCCGCCGCGGCCAACAATGGCAAAACCCTCTTCATCACCACCCAACAGATCCTCCGGTCGTAAGGCGCGAGGTTTATCCTTCTTCTCAACAACCTCTTCTTCCTCTTCCTCAACCATGTAATCCTTCTTGTTCGCACGATATTTATCGATCTCCGCAGCATATTCCTTGTTATTCTTTTTGATACGCTGCTTGACGGCATTAAAACCCTTAGCATTGCTTGCATTCATTTTCTTCGTCGATGATTTCTGCTCCGTGATGGTCTCGTTCATAAAATCCTCAAGATCGGCGATAGCTTTGATATAGATCTTAGGCGTAGATCCCGACTGAACGATTTTCACAATCTGCCGATTAAGCTTATCGAACTCTGTTCGCACAGAAAAACAAAATTACATCATCCAAGTCAGCCCTTTGGTCCTCTCGTTTTATCATCGCAGACACCTGTTCCCGTTGGGAACTTTGATTTTAGGAGATAAACACGAAGGAAAAAGGAAATAAAGGAGAACATACCGGTCGAAATAACCGCCCAATCGTTGATCTTCTCCGCATTCTCAATCAGCCGAATCGTCTGCTCGAGCTCCTCTAACCTCTTGTCCTTCGCACTCTTTACAATCGTAACCCGATCGTCATCGTCGCTTTCGTCACTGTCATCACCAGCAGCGCCGGCATCATGCTTGAAGAACTTGGAGGCACCACCTTCTCCTCCATCGGAGTCGCTGCTGCTGTCCTCATCCGAGGACTCTTCTTCGCTGGACGACTCCTCATCATCATCGGAAAGGTCTTGTCCCTCCTCGCGATCGCTGTAGAGTTCCTCCTCGTCCGAGGAGCTGCTGTCGCTATCGCTTCCGCCTCCGTGGAAAAATCGCGACATGGTTGGGAGCTTGCTTTCTTTCTATCCTCGTCCTGTTTTGTCTCCTCGGTCAGTTGGGCTTGGGATTCTCGGGCCTTGTAACACTTGAGTCAGAGTATTATTTCGTAGTAAAGCGGCTACCGACACACGGAGAAGAAGAAGAGTGGGAAGGAGCAGAAGGGACTTCTATTTTCTCGCAGTCCTTGAAAGGTCTGGTTAGCTTGAACTGGCATGCTGGCCTGGCTACAGAAATTTGCTGTGAAGGTTTGACTCAACGATGATTTTAAGCGAGAGTCACTAAACTTCATTCGGACAAGCGCTTTTCCCACCTTGGAAGGAGAATACCTGCTCGACGAATTAGACGTGAACTTCTACCATAAATTTACATGGAGAGAGCTGAAAAACTACCCAACAGTAATAATGATAACTATGAGGGGGAGTCACATATACAGAGAATAAATTTCTCGGGAATTACACCAAATATATTAATTTGGTGTAATTGCATAACAAAGGCAACGAAAAGTTGGAAATTGAAAGGTAAAAAGACAAGAGGTCAAATATATCGAAAGAGCACAGACTAGGTATGTTTATATATATATATATCCCTCCCACTGATAGAAGAAAAGAAAAGAAATCCCAACACGCCAACGCTATGCCCAAGGGAAAAAAAAAAACAAATCAAAAAAGTCAAGAAATCAAAGGAGTATGTGGGGAAAAAGGAAATAGTAGCCCAAAAGTTGAAGGAGGGGAGGACGGGCGAAAGGAAAGAGGAAATTAGCAAATATAAAATTTAGAGAGCAATATAAGAGCAACAAAAGAGGGAGACAACCAGGGATATTAAACAACACGAATTAAGGGGCTGGTTGAGGGGTCTTTTGAAAAAGCTTGACTGTCCAAAATATTCACAAATAGCGTGAGAGGCAGAGAGTTAGTTACCAGATGAGGGAAAATGAAATCATCAACATCCACAAATTCGTAACCTTTATCCCCACATCCACCACACCCCCAAAGCCCGCTCGGAAGGTTTTCATCCGTATATGAGAGACAAAGAAAAGGGGAAGAAATAGCAACAAAATATAGAGGGGAAAGGTCAAGTTCCCGTTTTGTTCCGAAAGGCGTTAAAGAAACAATTCTCCGATTCCAAATTCAAGGTCATACCAATAATAGTTCCCTGGCTCATGTCGGCGTAAGAAATAATCTTTTCCCTACCCCGACTTCCGCTTGAGCATTCCCATTTGCTCCGGCAAGAGCCTAAGAGATGAAGACCCATGTTCTGTCCAAAAAAAATGGGAGACCCCTTTTAAAGATAATTCAAATTTATTTAAACCAGGGGTGAAGGTGGGAGCGAGAATAGCAGTCGCATTACTGCATTTCATATCTTTTTCAATGCAGGGCGTCAGGAGTGCTGCAATATATAGATCTAGACAACCAGAGTCAGTCAAAGGTTGTAAACCGGGTTGAATGTTAGCGATTCCGCCGACCCTCCTCCTCCGCATTTGTTCCAGAAAACGATATTGCTCAGAGAAGCATGCAATACCGCGGGGGCAAATCGGAAGCGATCATATCGTCATCCTATGCACACACGTATATATAGATAAACATATATATATATATATATATATCTATATTTAGGTGTATGTTTGTGCGTGGAATTATTCCGGCCCACCAAGTCTTTCGTCGGCTCAATGCCACTGATTCTGGCTCATAAAGTTATCGCCCATTGCTCCATCTTCAAGTGTCCGGATGAAATCCCTATTATTGCGTCCATGGGTCCCAGTCCCGCTAGCTCCAGTCCGGCTCCCCCTCCGGCGTCCCGCAGCGGCAGCAGAAGTATCAGCATAACCATCAGCTGGTGGTGGGTAGTATGCAGGGCTTGGCTGTAATCGAATTGGCGCGTTCGGATCAAGGTGGCTTGCGACTCGTTGGATCGACTGAGGTATCCCGCCTTGCTGTTGGTCCATAGTAGATGCTCGCTGCCGCCCAGCTCGAGTTGTGGCTTGAGCATAAAGACTTTGGGAAGCTGCAAATTGTTGCTGAGGCATATGGCTGGCTTGCTGTTGCATTATCGGCATTTGGTGGCCGTATGCACCCGGCTGGGAAGGATACGGTGGTGGTGCGCCTTGCTGATGAGGATTGTACATGTTGTTGTAAACCGGTGGGGGTTGTCCATGTGCGGATGGAGTGTAATGGTTATTCATCTGGAGAGCATACGACTGTGCTGCGGATTGAGCCTGAGCTTGCGCCTGAGCGGCACGTTGCTTACTGGCAGCTTCCGCTTGTTGTTGTTGCTGTACACCAGGCGCAATGGTCTTGTTCAACGCTGAGGACTTGAGGTTCATTGGGGGAACGAAAGGTTGGGTATATTTTTGTTGAGTGATGAAAGGGTGGAGTTTTGCTTGTTGTGGCGACCATCTCTCAAGAGGATTGATGTTCAAAAGACCTCGAACGAAATCAATAAATGCGACGCGGTTATTCATTTCTATCAAATGTGAGCAAAGATAGATCATTAAGATGATAACTTCATCGAATAAATGTTGGGATAAGCTTACCTCGATCGATCTCCGCCTGCTTCATATTCTTTCTTGGCATCGAGTAACTACGAATGATTTCCGGTAGTGTAGTTGCCTGGAAATACTTTTTGCTTGGCTGCTCTTTCGTGTTGTGTTCGCGAGAGTACTGTTCCATGCTCTTAAGTCTGTAAGTTCGACGGCCAAACTCATCTTGCGTTTTCTCAAAAAATTCTCCTGATTGTTTGCCCATTTCAAGCATCCAATTCGGAGGCATTCCTAGCATTTCGGTGATCCGGGACACTTGGTTGTATTCAGAAGAACCAGGAAATAATGGAAGGCCCAGGAAAAGCTCAACAACGATACAACCCAAAGACCACATGTCAATGGCCGACGAATAGCTAGAGCAAGTTAGCATAGGTCGAAAATTGTTTCAGGAAAAGCTGCTACGTACGGTAGACCTAAGAGAACTTCGGGCGAGCGGTAAAATCTAGATTGGATGTACGTGTAAACAGTTTGTCTCTCGTCACATGCTGATCCGAAATCGATAATTTTTATTATCGGACTTTCGAGGCTGTTCGAGGAAAGGAAGGTAAGTTAGTAAATAGGATGTGTAGAAATGGTTTGATGTGATGGGATGTACGTACTTTTTCAGCAGAATATTTTCAGGTTTTAGATCGCAATGTATTAGGCGGGCCTTATTTAAGAGCGACAGACCATTGAGTAATTGTTGTGCGAATACACGCACAAGAGTAGTGCTGAGGCCGCGGAATTGATTCTGTTTGATCAGTTCGTACAAATTCACACTGAGCAACTCAAAGACTAAACAAAGATGTTGTCGATGGATAAAGGTATCCCTTAGGCGGAGCAAGTGATGGTCATCGTTTTTGTCAAGTTTGCTATTGATCTAGACCGGATATGATGTTAACAATGTTTTCAACAGCGTGACGAGGGTACTGGACATACCAGATCCAAAACCGACACCTCCATCATACTTTGATTGAAGTAGGCAGTTCTATTTTTGACAACTTTGACCGCCACAACCTCCTGGGTTTTTAGGTTTTGACATTTCACAACTTGGCCGAATGTCCCTTGACCTAAAACATCCAGAATAAGGTACCGATTCCTTAGAGAACGTTAGTACGTGCTCCACACTTGTAACTACAGCCTCCACACTGCATGGTGGAGAAGATGGAGACAAGGATGGCCATACTTATGATTTGCTTCCTCACTTCCGAGAATATCGTTGACATACAGAATATAGTCGCTGTCATCATTGTCATAACCATCGTTTTTGACGCCTTTACTTGGTTTCGTAAGCACGCGGCGAGGATTCCTCGAAGACTCATACTTGAACGATGGATTACATATTCGATAAGTTGACGGTAAGTGGGTAGTCAAGGCTTGCAAGGGCTACCCAAAGTGTTAGTCTTGGAGGATCTTGACTTTGGGAATAGACTCTACAAGGCAAGGAATGAGAGAACGTACACTGATGAATCCACCTTCGGGATTAGCACGTCGAAATGCAGGTTGGGCATTTATCCTTGGTTTCAGCTCCTGTGTCGATTTGACCTTCACGAACTTGGGTACCGGCCCCCTCTGGTGTTGTTGCTGTGGCAGTAGGATATTATGCAGTGGTGCTTGGCCTCTAGGTTTTACGCTCTGTCCAAAGGCCGAGTTGGTCTGAGGAGCTGCAGAATGGGGATAGAACTGGTCCGGACCCATTTCCGCAGGCTGTAGATTAGGCAAACGGGGTTGCTGACGGGAGGTGCCACCGGCTGCTGCTTTTACAATGCCATAAGTACATAACTTAATTGAACCAAGAAGAAAGAAAAACAATGGATGTCAAGAAGAGAGACACCTACATGGCGAAGATTGGTAGTTCTGAGGCGGCGAGGAATATGTATTGGCTCTCGTAGGCGACGGCCGAGAGCTCGATGACCCAGCTGGAGGAAAAGTGTATGGGTTATGAGAGGTATTGGGACTAGCGGTGTAAGACTGGGTAGGAGAAATAACGTTCATGGGAGAATATCTGCGCGCAGCCGTGGATTCTTCACTCGATAGAAACTGTGACGAGCCACGTTGATGACTCGGTTTGGCAGCGTATTTCGCACGGTTATAAGGATCGGCGTCTTCCATGGTGACATCCTGATCTGTGAACTCGCCAGCGAGAGGGGTTGGAGACGAGGTCATGGATACCGTCTTCGACATCGAATTACCAGATGGCGCTTTGGGCACTGTTCCTGGAGTCTGATATGGTTCGTACGTGTATCCCATAGGAACTTGATTTTGCTGCTGGTGCTGATGCTGCTGGGGTTGTCCTCCACTGCCAGCACTTGTAGCCGGGTATTTCTGTGTTTGTGGGGGATGATCCCCAAGACCATTGTTAAACTGACCTGGACGGCCAGAAGTGGCATCAGCATAGGCCTGCCACTGCGGGTCCATGATGAAATAACTCGCGAAACTGAGCTGCGATTTGGGGAATTTCACAACCCAGAAGCGGTGGACGAGGGAATCAGTGTGGACACTGCTGAGATCGGTCGTTGTGGAGTTTCTGATGGCTGTGCTTTGATGTCAATGACAGTCGAAGCGAACACATCGCAGCACCGCAACAAGTGGGTCAGCGGATGGAGGTAAAAGCAAGCACGTACTGGCAAAGCAAACGATAGAAAGCTGCTTGACGCAACAGCAAGAGAGTGGATGCTAGGTAGAATATACAGCGCAACGGCTCATGTTCGGTTGGCTGTTGGGTTGGGCGTTGGGCTGAACTGATAGTAGAGTCGCAATTGGTTCGCGGTCATCACCCAAGATCCATGCAGAAGGTGAGTAACCCCAAAGTTCGAAGGAAAAAATCGATCCTTAGTGGGTCTAAGGAAAGGTGGGGGAGAAGAAGATAACTGAATATCTCGTGGGCAAGGGGCGAGGAGCGAGAAATGGCAAGGATGGTGTGTCGTTTGCAGGAGAGGCGCAGGAGATAGAGAGGGAGGGGAAGCCAGGCAACCCGAGACCGCACCTCAGCAACTCGATGAACAAGTCCTCAAGACACAATCGACCACCGGCACAGAGACAGGCAACGGGGGGATTGGCTGGGCGAGGGGAGAAGGGATGGGGTTGACGAAGTAAGAGAGTTGTGGTGAGGGATGGTGGGAGGGAAGATGAGGAAGCCAAGCCAAGAGCGGCGGCGGCGGCGAGCGAGAACTGGAAGGATCACCGCCCGCTGCTGATTGATGTTATTTACCAACTACTCAAGAAACGTTATGCAAGCCTTGACGCTGCAGAGTAGAATTTTCTTTGACAGAATGCAAAATGAGTGAGATGAACAATCCTCTTATTCCTCTTCCATTATTTCAAATTACTTTGTTAATTCCATTCATGTGAGGCAGTATACGCAGCGCACAGCACATGCTTCTTACTTCATGCACCACATGCGGATAACATTATTGTCCCAAGGTTACCCAACAATGCTTCTGCTGAAGAGGTGAAGAAAGAGGAGAGTTGACCAGGGTTATCCATCCCGCAACGTGTTTTCCTACTATATCTACATGGTTGCCCAAGACAGCCGAAGGAGGAGGCTTAGATATTGTGCCTCCACTTCAAGATTGGGGATACAAGACTATGGCCTCAAAATTGCGCAGAAGAAAGAGTAAGAGCATGCCCATCTGTGCGAGTTTTAGTATGAAGGTGAAACCGGCAAGCCAGGCTCACCCATTTGCATCCGCATATTTCGGGGTTTAAGTGGGCATTGTTGTTTGCTTTTGAAAGGGGGGGAGGGCGAAATGGCCAAGGGACATGTGCATCAACTTCAGGGTTAGATGGTTTTTACGCAGACCGCTTTTAAATTCTCGCTCGGAAATGCTCAATAGCCATCGCCTGTGGGCTCATTCCTACTGGTTGTACGATAACTAATTTCTAATCAAGGAGGTAGTTTTTACTATATCAGATCTGCCACCAGGCATGCCAGCCTCCTCTTCCTATCACTCCTTTCAGAAACATGCACAGATGAATTTCCTGATCATAACGGCTGTTGTATATCATATTTTCATACTCTCACTCTTATTGCCCGTGGCAAAATAGTGCATTCCCACATCACGTTCAAGAGTCTCCACCATCTGACTGGGATTGGCCCAGCCTCTTTTGAGGCTTCTCGGTTGCCCTTTCACGAATCGAATCGCTGTTTGCCACTATGACCAGAACAGCCAAACCCCCTTGAGATAGTCTTCAATCCATATTCCGCTCTGATGGCAGTTTGGCGGGAGGGACAGCAAGATGCGAGTTCCAGAACTTGGTGACTAACAAAGTTCGAACCATGAAGAGTCTTGGCATAAATCCCGCGCCAAGAATGCGGCTCTTGCCCTGTCGAGTCATCGGCTCTGAACACGGGAAGACCACCGTTACCTACAGCGTAGGTACATATGACGAGCTGAGGAGTGGTTTGTCGATAGGAACCGGACTGATAAGCTGTCGGAGGACCGGGTGCGACTGTTATTCTTCATGGTCTTCACAGCCTGCTAGGATGTGCTAAGATGTGAAGCGTATGTTGGATGCCTGCTCGAAATTGAACTTGACCCAGGCTTAACCAGCGATATCGAGATGAAGAACTGACAACATGTTTGTGGTCTCTTCCATAGTAATCTACTCACTTTGCCTTCCTTTCCGAAGAAAACAAACCGTAAACGCCTTAGCCGCTTTCATCTAGATATCACGGACGTTATTGAGCAAAAAATTGGCTAGATACACGCGGATGGCGCAAAAGTGGTCACACTTAAATCCCCTTCCAAAATCTATATAGATGCCTCTGCAGTGTCCAACGGGGCTTGTTCGGTTTTGTGCCTCTTGAGCAAAGAAGCCTATCTCATAATATGGACCAAAGCCAGAATGCAGACACGCAAGGCGTGACGCATGCGGTCGAAGCCACCCAAGTTAGTGGCCAGGAAGATGGGCACGATGTAAAGCCATCCATACCGGAAACCTCTCAATCGACTGTGGTACCTGATGCGGAAGAAAGCCGATTGAGAGAGCTCCAGGCTGAAGTTCGAAACCAAGATGATTTGGAAAGAGATATCGGCCGTCAGGTACGTGCTGTTCCATTACATTACACATTGTTTAATTTCTATGAGCATATCGATTCAAATGGAGAACCATTCTCACCTTTTGATAACCCGAATTAGGCGGACAAGCTTCTCATCGAGCAAGCGGATGAAAGGGACCACAAAAGGCTGGAACGTACACTTCTAGAGAAATCGTATGTGAAGCTGTCCCTTCGCCACCCACTACATGCCATACCTCGAACATTGCAGCTGACAATGGCGGTCTTGATTATTACAGGAAATTAGAATCGCAAATCTTGAGATTACACCAGCGACTCTCCCAGCCGGTAGGTACAGCCGTGCGGGTTCGCACAACTGCAGAGATAGAGAACCTAGAATCACGGATATCATCACTCGACGTCGATGTCGGGCAGATCCAACAACGTATCGATGAGAGGCACCAAGCTCTCGAGGAGGCAGGCCAGGTGTCTGGATCCGGAAGACTGCCAAATGAGTCTCGAAGAGATTATCTGATACGGACGGGCAAAATCACACCGTTCTCGAAAATGGGAGGAGGGTTTGGGGGCTCCAGTACAGCCACACTAAGAGAAGCCTTGATCGATGCGGAGGATGAACGAGAGCAGGAGCTTGCGTTGCAAGAATCTGCGTCTTATCGCGAACCTTCCCATCGCAACCTGCAGCGTCCAGGGTTCGATTACGATGAGACGAGAGCGGAAAGTGATTCCCCTGATCTCCCCTTCTCGCGTCCGCAGAAGCGTCGGAAAAGAGGATCGCATGCGCAGTTGGGTGCTGAAAAGGGCGACGAGGGTGTGGGCGTATCTCATCCTTCATCAAGACTATCAACCCCGACGTCTGATGCGGAATATGTTGACTCTGGAGTCTTCTTCGGGTCCGGAGAAGAAAGCTTATCGGATGAGTGGGATTTAGCCTCTGACACATCGGGGGGGAAATCACGAAAGAGGCGGCCTAAAAAATCCGGAAAGAAGGCCACAGAGAAGGTCGCAGAGGATTTCGAGGGTGTGGATGACGGTGATGAGATGGTATATCAATCTCGACTGGAAGATTGGGTACATAGGAGGTCAGCAGCACGGAAGCGTACCCAGAATGAGGGTGATACTCAAACTGCGGATGCGGCTGATTCGACGCGTGGGGCCATTGAAGGGGACAGCATCCTTGCGGACGATGAGAAGGAATGGTTCCTGCCTCATCCAAAAGTTCCTGACAAAGTGCTAGATGGTGGTTATCGTATTCCAGGAGATATCTATCCATATTTATTCGACTATCAGAAAACGGGAGTCCAATGGCTTTGGGAGCTCTACCAACAGAAGGTAGGGGGAATAATCGGTGATGAAATGGGCCTTGGTAAAACAATCCAAGTCATTGCCTTCCTGGCTGGGCTGCACCATAGCAAGAAGTTGACCAAGTCTGTCATTGTTGTCTGCCCCCCAACCGTCATGAAACAGTGGGTAAACGAATTTCATCGATGGTGGGCCCCGTTCCGAGTGTCAATTTTACACAGTTCAGGGAGTGGTATGGTGAATTTACGAAGCGAGAGCTTTGCGGATGCACGTCTGGAATCCCAGCTATGGGAACCAGATCAGCCTCGCAGACTCCCAAAGGAACAAAAGGCGGCGAAACGGATTTTAAAACGGGTCTTGGAGGAAGGACATGTGCTTGTGACCACTTATTCCGGGTTGCAAACCTACCGTTCCCTGCTAATTCCAGTTGATTGGGGCTGCGCGATTCTTGACGAGGGACACAAGATTCGGAATCCAGACACAGCTATTACGATCCACTGCAAGGAATTACGCACTGCACATCGCCTCATTCTCTCCGGAACGCCCATGCAGAACAACCTAACTGAGCTTTGGTCGCTGTTTGACTTCGCCTTCCCCATGCGACTGGGCACGCTGGTCAATTTCCGTAACCAGTTCGAATTTCCAATTCGTACGGGGGGGTATGCCAATGCGTCAAATCTGCAGGTGCAAACTGCGGCCAAATGCGCAGAAACGCTCAAAGATGCCATCAGCCCTTATCTACTTCAGCGGTTTAAGATTGACGTCGCTGCCGACCTTCCCAAGAAGAGCGAACAGGTGCTATTCTGTAAATTGACGAAATTACAAAGATCGGCGTACGAAGCGTTTTTGGGATCTAATGAGATGTCGTCGATCCTCCGAGGTCGCCGAGAGGCTCTGTACGGCATTGACATGCTCCGCAAGATTTGCAATCACCCTGATCTCCCTGAGCACAAGGTGTTATCTAAAAAGCCAAGCTATAACTACGGAAGTGCCTCCAAGTCCGGAAAAATGCAGGTCGTCAAGTCGCTATTGGAGCTGTGGAGGGATACAGGTCACAAAACGCTCCTATTCGCTCAACATCGAATCATGCTAGACATTCTTGAACGATTCATAATATCGATGGGTGGGTTCAAATACCAAAGGATGGACGGAAACACGCCGATTAAATTTCGGCAAAAAATGGTCGATGAGTTTAATAATAATCCAGATATACATGTCTTCCTCCTGACCACCAAAGTTGGTGGTCTCGGGGTGAATTTGACCGGGGCGGATCGGGTGATCATCTATGACCCGGACTGGAACCCTTCGACGGATGTCCAAGCCCGCGAGAGAGCTTGGAGATTGGGCCAAAAACGGGAGGTTACCATATACAGGCTTATGACAGCGGGGACCATTGAAGAGAAAATTTACCATCGCCAAATCTTCAAGCAGTTCTTGACCAATAAGATCCTGAAGGACCCGAAACAGCGGCAGACGTTCCAGATGAGCGATTTGCACGATCTGTTTACCCTTGGGAACGATGGGCGGACAGAGACGGAGACGAGCGAGTTGTTCAAAAACGTGGAGGTCACGTTTCAAGAATCTAAGGGCGCTCAAATCGCAAGCCCCGAAGGTACAACAAACCCAGCCACGGAAGCAGGCGTTACCGGCCCAGCCCGTGAAGAACAAGAAAAGATTAGCCGCGTCACAGGCGTGTCTTCTCTGGAACGTTTCCACGAGGCTCCCGAAACTCCAAATGCTTCCAAAACCGATGGTGCAAGAGCGCCCAACTCAGAAGCGCGATTGATGGAAGGCATATTTGCCCGATCCGGTGTGCACTCCGCGCTCGAGCACGAGCAGATCATCAATGGCAAACGAGTCATAAAGGCAGACCCTAAAATCATCGAGGCCGAGGCGAAAAAAGTAGCAGCTGAGGCCGCCAGGGAGCTTCTCAGGGCAGGGGAACTTGCCAAATCCATCCCGGTTGGCACACCTACCTGGACCGGCCAGTTCGGCGTCGCAGGCAGGCCCGAGGACACGATGCAGCCGCCGCGTGGAACCGTTGCGTCTCCACTCCCATTCGGGCGCGGCAGCGCCATACGCAGAGCCACTGGCGGCCCGTCGTCTGCCAGCCTCCTTGCCAATCTCACGAATCGCACCGTCGGAAATGGTGGGAGCGGCGGGAGCGGCTGGAGCAACAGCAACCATGCATCAGGCACCAACACCCCTCGTTCTGGTAGTACCCCAGGAGGCGCAATCGACGGCGGCAGCCATCTCGGAAGCAGTAGCAGTATCAGCAGCAGCAGCAGCAGCAGACCGCGCGGCAAGGACTTTCTGAAGATGATCCGCGATTATATCATGGCGCATGGAGGGTCGGTGCGCACGCAGAATCTCATCGATCATTTTAATCGGTTCTGCGACACGCCGCGCGCAACGATGGAATTCAAGGAGATGCTGCGGACTATTGCTGTGTTGGAGAAGACCGGGGGGAGGGCGAGGGGGAAGTGGGTGCTTCGCCCGGAGTATGCGGCGGGGGGTGAATGATCCTACGGGATTTTTTTGTAAATAATAATATCCGACTACAACATATATACCATGGACTGTACTATGTAGTTGCGGGAAGCCATTTACCATTTAATCTCCTTGTCTGACATGGGAGGAGAGGGTGTAACGATAATCAGATCGTCTAGAACTTGATTTAGAAGCCAAAAATATAGTTAACTACTTCCAGGTTGTTTATATGATAAGCACCTTAATTGAAATGTTTATAGAGTACAGCAACGCGCAAGCGATCGGAACAACGAACGAAACACGCGAGGACAGCGGCAACAATGATCGAAGCTGACATGCAAGCCCCCCATGCACTCTCCGGCGCACCGCCACTGCAGCGCCAGCAGCAGCTCGCGATGGATGCCCAAATGCGCCTTTGACCGAAGCCAGCAAGTATCCCAGCCGGGGGTCTGTCTCACCTGCTCATCACGTGATGCCAACCTTGTCACATCACCCACGTCTGTTTTTGTGAGCTCCAAAAATGCTCCTGGAGGGCTACTGTGTCCAGCGCTGTTTATTTGTTTGATTTGGTTGTTGGTTTTGGTTTTGGGTTTTTGGAAATAAGAGGAGGTATTCTAGCTTGCTTCTCCATTTCTCTTCCATTTTCCTTTCCATTTCCCTTTCCTTTCCATTCCTCGATGCAGCTGGACATTCTCCCGCAGCTCCAAAAATATCCCTTAACTAAACCAGTTAAAGCTAGTTAAAGCCAACCAGGGCTGGCTGGAACCCGTGCACTGCTTACCTAAGCGCCCCTCGATCTCTTGTTTCTCCCGCGTAAGACAACGACCATCCTTCCCTTCCATCCCTTCCATCCCTGCTCCACGCCTCGCAGTCTTCCCTCTCTCCTCCACTCCCGCCATTCTCCCGTCCTCTCGCTCTCCAGCATCGTCGTCTCTCGCTAACCGTCGATTCGAGTTTTGCGCTTCTGGCCGTTTGGATTATGAACAGCGTCTCCCTCTCGCCATTGTTGCTCTATCTTTAAACGCTGCACTGTTGGGCCACTCCATTCGCTTTTTTTTTTCCCGCCTACCTTGTCTTTTTTCTTCTTTTCTTCTTCTTTTTTTTTCTTACTCTTTTTTGGAGCGAGAGTGGAACCATCTCTTCTTCCCTTCTTCCCTTCTTCCCGGTTGGAGCCTTTGAGAATATTATATTTTTAATACACTTCTCATGCCCGTTGACGCCTGGATTTTTTTGCCCTCAACAACAACAAAAGCATCCACACTCGCTTCGAGCTGCCAACACACATCGTCTCGTTCGCTTATCCTCCTCCCGCTGATTCCAAACGCCCGTTTTCCTCTCTAAGAATTGAATGAAAGAAGAGAAGGGAGAATAAAAACAAGGCACGCACCGGGAAGTTTACCGCTACCACTGGATTCTGACGACTCGCATCATTTACTCTGCTTCGGATAACGAACGTCGTCACGCTATTGTTTCAAGAAGAAGTCTTTTTCACACCTCTTCTTTTTTCTCTTCTTCTTCTTCTTCTTCTTGGTTTTGGTTTTGGTGTATTGTTTGGGATATTAGGTTGCTGGACGGGACGATACAGCCTTGTTTTTTCTTTCTTTCTTTTTTTCCCCCTTCCTTCGGTCGGGTCTGCACTTGTTGAGTTGGCTTTCGGTGTTCTAGAAAGGCTCCAAGCGCTCGAGTCAATATGCGGTCCGTCAGCCACATCTTCGTTCTTTGCTCGTTAATTCTGCTGGTGTCGTATGTGGGAGCCTCGCAGGGGGATGGTAGACACGCTGTAGCACAGCCAATTGGCTTAGCACGGCGGCAGGATAATGGTGAGTTTTATTCGATTTTATCATTTTTATGTTCATGTTTATTTCTCTAAAAGGGAAATTTTCACTTCTGGTCTATATATACTCTTTCTAACTAACACTTCTCAGAGGGCACGACGGATAAGCCCCAGAAAACGGGGGATTCCACTATCACTGACGCTCCCACAGGGACTGGGGACTCAACAGCAACAGATGGAAATACCAACGAGAACACCGGTAAAACCACTGGCGCAAAGGAAACGGGTACCAAGGGTACCAAAACATCAAAACCCAAGTCCACGAAAGTCCCCGTTGACGCCCCCGCCGGTGGCATTAAAATGGTCCAACCAGCCATAACCGATCCGGCGACATATATCAAGATCGGGACAACAGCAACATTCAAGTGGAATTACACGTCGCTGATCATCACCCCGTCCGCTGTCGAAGTGGTTGCGTCCTGTAGCAAAAACTCCCATGCATATACCATCTCCGGCAATATGAGCGTCCAAGAAACCGCACAAGTCGTGTGGGACACCGGTCGCTATCAGACAAGCGATGTGCCGTTACTCACCGAAGATTACACGCTTATGGTCTATGACAGTTCTAAGGACCCCTCTGATATCCCTCAGCCTGGCCATTTGGGTGCCCAAAGCCCGTTGATCTTCGGGATGTATTATCCTCAGCCCTACACTCCACGCAATGGTACGTGTGAATCTCATTTTGCTTCCGCGTCATGGAAGAAGCCCTTTTAACCAACCCTACCTCATCCCCTTCCTCCCTTTCAACTCGTTTTTTTTTTTTTTTTTTTTGGTTCCGGTATGCAGTTTTACCAATTTTTGACAAACTCTGTTTTTTACCCCTGGCAGATTTCGTCTGTGCCGGCTGCAACGCTGCCGTCTCAGACATGGAACGGCAAGCTCTCAAATTCATCGTCGGCATGGCGGCCGTCACGGTTCTCTCATTCACATGGTTCGTTACGGGCGCTGGTACTTTGTAAACGAAAGAAAGAAAGAAAGAAAGAGGCACAAAATGCGAAAGAAGACAGAAGCGCTCCCGCTCTCGATTCTTTTTTCTCCCTCATACCCATACCCCTTCCTTCCTAACTCTTCTACTCCCCATCTCCGGACCTCAAAGCCTTTTTTTCTTCTTGCACCAAGCAACTCAATTTTAATAAGTAAATCCTTTATTCCCCCCCCTTCTTCTGGCATATAGGTACTTCTACCCCGGTATCTCATCATCTAGCGATGTCTCCATTTTCCATGTATTCGTGATCCATCATGCTGCTGTTGGTCTTTTTTGGGAACTGTTGTTTTCGTTTCTTCGTTTCTTCGTTTCTTCGTTTCTGCGTTTCCATCATGATGATCTGGTTTGTTCCTGTATTACAATTAAAGCAATAATTATCGTTCCATTATTTAAAGACTGTACTTGTTTTTTTTTTCATTTTGCGAGGGCTTTTTTTTTCAATTTTTTTTTTCTTTTTATATTTTGCTTTTCTTTTCTTTTCCCTATTTTTGTTTTTTTTAAACTGCTCTCCTCCCCGTTTCATTTTCATTGGAAAAGGCGAGATGAGAGAATGAGAGATATATATATACGCAGTGCATTTTACCGTACATACTTTTAATAATTAAAAATAATAATAATAATAATAATTCGCATGTAGATTTTGTTCGGGTTGGTCTTTCGTTGATATGGCCAGCCCAAGCACACACATATTACATACATACATACATCCATATATAAATAGCCTTTGTTCTAATTCACCGGCGCCCTAGTGCTACAATGAAGGGAAGCAGGATCTGATATATATATAGTTACCAATATCATGTTTCACCTTTAATGGTGGCGCAGGGGGAGAAGGGGGCCGTGGTGGTGTCTATTTTTAACCGATGTCTCTCCCCATTAGTTATAACTAACTAACTAACGAACGAACCGACGTCCGTTTCATGCATAACGAAAAAATCGCCGACGGCTGGAGAATTCTCACTTGCTGAGAAAAGGACATCGCAGTGGGTTCACAGGGGGTTAAAAAGGCCAGGAAGAAGGGGCGGAGAAGGAGGAGGGAAATATATACATATATATAAATATAGCTGGGTGATTTGCGGGTTGAGGGCTGAGGGGTTGGGGGTCATCATCTCAAAGACAACCCGGGTGGTATGCATTCCAAGTGAACATGGCTTCTTCTTTTGCTTTATGATGATCAGTTGACGTTGACGTTGACTGGATTTGAGTGGGTTTTCGGATGGTTGGCAGCTGGGCGCAGCCGTCGGTTAGTCTGTGGCAGTTTAGGCACCTGGTCTTTTTAACGTCCGCGTAGGAACACAGCATATCCTGCATGGCGAAAGGGCGGCCCCCCGGTGTTGGATGTTCGTTAGCGCGGTGTGGGGAGATTTGAGAAGATGGAAGATATAATAATTGAAGTGGGGCTAGGGACGGGCGGGATGTGTTTTGTTGTGTTTTTTTTTTTTGGTGAAGCGATTTCATAACATATCCGGGAAATTTCGTATACGGAATATGTATATATGTATGGCATGGAAAACACTTACCAGGAGATAGGGCAGGTCCCATTTCCTGTCTCTGGACCTGATACATTCCAGGATTTCCGCCTCCATCTTGGACGTGTTCCCTCGCGGCACTGTCGTCACCTGCCATTCCTGCGGACCTTGGCTGTCATAGGACGACGGGCCCTGGAGGACATAGAACTGCAACGAAAGCTTCGGGATCGCAACAGCGAAGCGGCCGCTGCTGTCAGCCGGACGCGGGACATGGATGGCTATCGGAAGATCCTGCTTCCTATACTTCTCAACGACCTCCCTCCAGCCACCTCCTTCTCCTAACACCACCACTCTACTCTTTTCCTCCTCTTCTTCCAGCCGACTTCTCTGCTCCTTCTCCGTCCGCTCTTCCCTACTGAGCGCTCTCGAGATGCTGTCGTAGTCCCGTTCCCACACGCCCGTCGTGGGCGGGTACTCGCCGCCGCTCTCGTTTAACTTGTGATCTACCCGAGTCCAGATCGCGGCCATCTCCGGGCTGCGCCATTCAGACTGGAAGTTTTCCACTTCGGCCACTCCGGCGCGAGCTGCTTGCGCGAGCTGGTCGAACATCTCCTGCGGGGAACTCGGGATTGGCATGCGCGCTTCGGGATTGACAATGGGAATCAGCGGCGCAAGCAGGCGGTTTGGAACGAGGTTTCGGAGACGATGGATCTGATGGAGTATTAGCATAGCTATGGTTTTTCTTTGTCCCTCTCAAGTGTATTCCAATTCCAATTCCAATTCCTGCATCCATTCACATTCCAGGGAGCGCGGTGGAAAATTCCAATATGGCTAGTTAGCGCCGAAGGAAGGATGTTGATGCTGACACCTCGGGGTTTTGGGAAATTGTTTTCACGTCACGGACCTTTGCTTCCATCTGCTGCAGCATTGACAAAGCGGTTACCAGTTTCTGCTCTGAATCCCAATCCTCGCCTGCTGTGAATATCGCCGCCGCCTTTCCTTCCTGACCGATGGAGCTGTTGTCAGCGCCCATGGTAGCAGCTCCGGTGGGAGCTGGTGCTGACGAGGAGCTGGGAGGAGCGGCATTGCCACTGAAACCCATATGTGCGGCCATATCCTTCGGGTTGGAATCTAAAACGACATCGTGAAGCCGGTGTAGTGGGTGTATATATATAGATATATATATATGCTCGGGAAACTTATCTCGCTAAAAAATATGGAGAGAAGGCGGCACCTCCTAGGTACTGGCTAGCGTTAGATAGCTTCTAGTCATGAAGCAAGAGGGTATATATTGTGTTGTATATTGTAGCCAATAGATTTTGGATCCCAAACGCCACTGGTAAATATGATGGTGGTTTGAAGCTGCAACCGATAGAGAGATAGATAGATATCAGCTTGGACATTCAAGGCGCTGCAACACTAACCTGTTTCAGAGCAACTGACACGTGATATCAGCTTCTATTCGTGCTAGTTCTATTTAGACCTAGTGTGTGCTTGGCGGAAGGTGCTCAACATCGAATATCAAATGGCTCAAATCTCATCAAGTCACATCAAATAATCGTCCATGTTTTTTCTGTCATTTCCCATGACGCTGCCATCCATGCTCATTAACGATGGTAGTAATAGAAGAATTTGGCAGCCTTGCGCCGATTTACGACTCCCTCAATTCCTCTCCTCATCTGTCATCATTTTTGATCAACTACCATGATCTAGACATTCCGCATTTAGAGGCGCGGAAAATCAGAAGGATCCACTCCAAATACATACATAGTAGTACATACATAGTAGCATAGTGCATATTAGTTAAACGGCCTAGCCGACGCAAACGCAGGTCCATTTTTTCCGGCAGTCAATTCCGCATTCCATTCCAAGGTTAGCATTTGTCGCAGAAAAATGGGTTCCAAACGACCTCCCGTCCCCCAACCCCCCCTTTTTTTTTCCTTCCCCGCTTCCCGGCCCCCAGGCTCCAACCCCGTGTTTCAAACGCATCTGAAACTAATATACGTGTATAGGTTCCATCGCACCCCTCGCCGGCGTATATCCTCTCCGGTGTATATCCTCTCCGGTGTACATCCTCTCCGGCGTACATCCGCCCATCATGAAATATCGGTAACTCCCCTCCCCACCCCCCACCCCCCACCCCCCACACATCTGCGGACCAAGAGTCTAGAAGCACGCAAGCGTTACAGCCCTGGTCCTTCCTTGCATGTCCCAAAAAATGAGAACGAAAAATTAAAATTTAAAAAAAAAATCATCCCCGAATGGTGATGCCTGCCTGTAACATGATCTTATGGCTCAGGGGAAGAGAGAGAGACTCTCCCGGTCCCCGTCCGGCGCTGAAGCTGGAAGTAAGGAGAGGAAGCCCGGTTTTAGACTGGGATCTTCGCCTGAGGAGGTTCGTCTCTCCTCCCTGTAAATATCGGGTATGGCCCAGAGGCGCGGAGAGTGGCTCTGGCGAATGCGGGGGTGGCACCGGAGACTATCCGTATCCAACCGTAGGTGATTTGTGCAGGTTTTTGCCATGTGGATATCATTGTTGTTGTTGATGTTGTTGATGTCGTTGTTATTGACTAGGGAAGGGTCCTATTTGTGTTAAAAAAGAAAAAGATAAAAAAAAAAAAATTCGTTACGTTAGAATGTGAGTCATCAGGATGTGCAGCTAAGTCGTAAGAAGAGGCAAGAAGGAAGAAGCCCAGAAGGACGGAGCGAAAAGACCACGCACACACATACACAAAAACCGGAATCGTCATGTCAAAAACATGCATACAATACAAAGAAAAAGAAAAGAAAAGAAAAGAAAAGAAAAATAGAAAAGGAAAAGGCCTCCCCTAGTTCCGTAGTATCCGTGAACGGTTTTTATAGTCTATTCCGATATTCATGACACATGAGAACTCGAAGAAAAAAAAACCGATCCCGAAACGCGAAGAAAAAGCGCGAATCAAACACTCCCATCCCGCCCGCGCGTGAGTGGAGGTTACAACCGTGTTTAACTATTCCTGCCCACCCTATCCATTAGTGCCGCTCGTCAACGTCGGACGTATATTCTGTAGTCGTGGCGTTGGTAATGGGGACGAGGGGTGGCTTCTTGGGTGATGGTGCCGCATCCTGAGAACCGTGCTGGCGCCTCCTATCACGAGCTTCGCTGTCGTAATCGTTATCATCACCAGGACTGTCTCCCTCATCTTCGTCGCCTTCGTCGTCAGTGATCGCCGGGCTCTCGATACGTTGATTCTTCAAGGCGGAAGAGAAGTTAGGGGCAGCGGACTCCGAATTGGGAATGCTCAAACTGCGTGTGCCCTCGCTCGTGTCATCTTTGTCGTCCGTGCTTCTGGTAGATGCGGTGTCTCTGGAAAATGATAGCCGCGGGTCGCGGCTTGTATTGCGGATTGCGAGACTTCCCCCCATATCCTGTTCCCCGATAGCTTGAGCCACCGCGGCTTCCTCTTCTGGTTGCTTCGTGGCGATGCTATCAGAGTTACGTGCCTTGTCGAACACTCGGCCGCTCTTCATGTCGTTCAATCGAAGGATGTGGTTGTATCGGTGCCGCGTCGGATTGCCAAGACGTTTCTGTTTCTTCTTTTCGCGCTTTGTGGAGGAGCGGACGACAATGACCGGGATGGGCGACTGTTGAAGACAATATTTCGACACTGAGCCCGGAAGAAGGCCTTGCATCCCACCCAGGCTGCGTCCACGCGTTCCGACAATAAGCGCCGAAGGCTCATAAATTTGGATCTTAAAATATAGTATGGGGTTAGAAAATGGAAAATTGACGTAGAAGAATATAAACCGACCACGTACCATTCGTTGGATTATTTCCTGCACTTTTCCCACGGCGAACTCCAGCACCAAGCTAATCGTTTTTTCATCATGGGAATTCTTCGCAATAACTTGATCCAAGAGCTTTTGGGCCTCTTGCCGGTATCTCCTTTCCTCCATGCTTGCATCACTCGCGATCTTCGAATCCTTCTCGACGACTCTTAGACAGACAATTTCATCGCCATCGTCAACGAGTTCGTCGATCAGCCATTCAAGTGCAAAATCAGAATAATCATTCTGATCAGTACCACAGAGGAAAGTCCGGCTCCGCCGTGTAGGGTGGTAATCTCTGTGTTTGTAATTGAGTGTCAATGAGAAATCAGTGGCGTCACGGTTATCAAAGGTGTCGAATGAGACCCCGCGATTATAGGCACTGACATCGTGAGAAGTTAGCGTAGTGTCAGGGTGATATTCGTCATGCCTATCAGAGTGGGGTGGATTCATATTGCAAGAATTATCATAGGTGATTTGTAAATGATGAATGGGGAGTTGCATTGGTGACACGCTACAGCCGCTTCTGGGCTTTATGAACCCGCAATCGGCATTGAGAGCCAGAAGGCGCAGTCACATCCTTGAGTTGCAGGGTGGGGGCATGCTCGGCGCAAGCGAATTAAGATGCGAGGGGGGCAAAAGTGTAAACACCCTGGGGCAATAAGCAAGAAGGGAACCGACTCCAGCCACATCCTACAAGCCACATCGAGCAATTGAAGAGTTGGTAACGTCATTCAAAGGCGGTGCGCGGAAGAACCAAGCCGAATTTTTTTGAAGTGGATGATGAACAGACAACCGAAGTTACGAAAAAAGATGAAAAACGAACCTTGGTGGAGGGGGGGATGGAATTCTGCCGATACGGCTGGTTAAAGCTCCCCTTGTGACACCAATTCGTTTTTTTGATAATTCAGCTGCAGCTGCCTCCATGTTGAACTGAATCGATTGCCGCCGTGGTGGAACGTCAGTCAGCATGGCGGTCGAGCCGCCCAAGGTGAAGACACTCGCATCATCTCTGTGCGATGAGGCTGTCTCGTCAGATCCCAAAGCGGACGAACTGGTGTCAGGCCAAGTGTTTGTAGACGCCGACTCGGACATTTGAATCTGAGAATCAAACACCGAGGTACCGTTTTTTTTAAATGACCTTCAGGAGGATCGATATAACGGTGCAAAATCGTAAATCGGGGGTGTCTGGTGATGGTATAGCTGGATAGGAAGGAAAAATAGACGGCCAAAAATCAATACCAAACCCCACACGCAGACGCAAACGTAAATGTAGTCGAAGAGTTTTTCTGTTGGCTTCTTTTCCGATCTGGGATATCCACCAACTGAGTTTTGCTTAGATTTAGGTTGTACGCAGAGAAAATTTCCGGCGGTCAAGAGTTGATGAGAAGAAGCCAACAACACAGGACAGAAATGTCTAAGAGACGATGTCAGCTCAACAGGGGGCGGGGTTAAAAGAGCATAGAGCTAGCGGCAGGCGTATGCTCAGGCGCAATCTAGACAAATCCTCACCACCAGCAAGGCCACTTGCGTAAATACATCCTGGGAAGAGAGAGGGGTAAGGAAGGAGCGAAGAGGAAGAATGAATGTATATATACACACCGCTTAACAGGATAAGTTTCCGCGCCTGGGTGTGGTAGGTATGGCTAATAGTTGGCGACAGCCTTTCGGTACGAGTATTGTTAAAATAGTGACGAGGTGAGGATATGAAGATCAAGCAGTAGAGGAACAGCTGGGTGTCAGGCACCGTGGAGCTCCTTTAAGACTTGGAGAAGGATGATTGAGGCACAGGCTGTCATTGTCCAGAGTGGTGGCCGCGGGAGGATGTATCTAATTCACTGGGTGGAAGGCCGGTTGTGTTGTGCCCAGGGCTTCATTCATCAAACAGGTCGGTCAAGAAGGCGAAGAGGAGACGTGAGAGAAGCGTGGGGGAGGACAGGAGAGGTAGCTCCGTAAAATCGGGGAGAAAGAAGAAGGAATAGAAGAGAGGAGATGGAAACCGATGCGTATCAGGGTTCTTGAGGGAGAATGAAAGGAATGGGGAATTAACACGAGAGTATCATAACTCTCCACCTAGCCACTGCTGAGATGGAATGATGGAGATGGATGATAGCCGACACAGGTGGAAGGAAGAAGAGGGAAGACGGAGGATGAGGATGAAGATGAAGATGAAGATGCGTCGGGTGGGATGTTTGAGGCTGAACAGCACCCCCAAGCCGCCAAGCGCGCAGCCCACCCCCAGGCCCACCGCCGCCAAGCCCCGGCGCTTCTTTGGGCAATAGCAGTCAGCCGCCCCGGCCAAGCTCCTCCGCTGCCTGGCGGGGATGGGGATATATCATCCTTCTCCTGTAAAGCTATATATATATAGTCCTCCACGGGGACCCGCGAGAGGACCGGAGCGCGAGGGATGGTATACCAGTATGTATGCTTCGCAGGACCAACACATTTACATCTACTCCTATCTGAACTCACCCAGTTCTACTAGTAACCTGTTCGTAGTATTTCCCCAGCTCGCCCGCTTCCTTCATCAATCTGGCCCGCCAATCCCGCTGTCCACTGCCCAGGGGTGACAGGATTGAAAATCAATCAATCAAATAATGATAATACATCAATTGCTGGCATTCCCTATCGCCCGCTAGAAGGCTACGTGACCACGCCTACTTAACCTTGGAAGCAGCGCTGCGCCCGCTACAGTAGTGCAGGTTCTGTGTATTGAGTATACTATCAATTAACAGACGAAGTACAGATAACTACAATGAATCCAACCCTCCCCCTCCATCACCGATAAAAAAAATAAAAAACCAACAAACAAATAAATAAATCAAAACTCCATCCTCAGGCCCAGAACACAACCCCAATGCTACACCGCCTCCCCGCACCCCGTCGGGCGAGTGAGAAGCGAGCATAAGCGGGACATCTCCTCCGTCCCCAAAAGATCAGGACTAGGTAGGCACCCTTTTCATCCAGCAGGATTTTTTTTCTTTTCTTTTTTTTGCGGGGGGCGGGTGTTTTTAAGTTTTTCTTTGACTAGTTACATAACTATCTTTTTTTCTTTTTCTTTTTTGAGCCCCATTCCGTCTGCTTCATGCTTCGTGAGCGAATTACATAGGAAAAGGAAAAAAATTCCGCCCCGCGAAGAGAAGAAGAGGGGTAACTAAGTATAGTTATCGGAGATTAAGCCGGGACCTTAGCGGAAAGAATGAAGTTTCCGGCCGCGGGCTCGGTGGCCGAAACGAAAACTGAGACCGAACATCACAACCGTTCCATGAGGAGAAAAGCCGGAAGGGGGGGGGGAGGAAAAAGGGAGGTGAGAGAAATCTCCTAGTTATCTCCTACAAGGGAAGATGAGGGTTCCTTTTGCGAATCCGTATAAAGTCAATAACTAGCCAATGAACGAGCTATATAGTTCTTTTTATACAATTGGTTACAAGAGACCTTGAATGCAGAGAGGCTGATTGATTTGTTTCGGGACCAGGAGCAATTTAATCAATCAATTAATCACTGAGTATCAATCAATAATGAGTTTCGTAGATTTGATTTGATTTGATTTGTTTTGTTTTGCTGCCAGTAGATAGCTACATCACGTAGATATATAAATATAAATATCGATCGACATTTCCTCACACACACAGGAGTATATATATAGAGAGAGAGAGAGAAATATGGATGAACAGAATAGCCAAGATATCAAAAAGGCCAGAGACGAACAGAAAAACCAGCCCAGCGCTCTCAACCAATTCCAATTCCAATTCCAACAATCAAGGAGAACATGAACAATAATAAAAAAAAAAAACACGCCCCGCTTCTCTCGCCGCCTCCTTTCGACCATCGACCGGATTAATACGGTGGGATGGAGAGCGCGGCGAGGCGAATAGGGGCCACCCAATATAGAAATCAAGGACAGAGAAGGATGTGATGGGAATGTGGAATGTGGAATTGGAATTATGGGAGATGCGTTGGGGGAAAGATTATGTGTGTGTGAGTGTGTGAGTGTGTGAAAGGATGTATCTGTAGTTGCAGCGAAGCGAAATGGAAGAGGAGAGAGGTTTGTTTTTTGTTCAAGCGAAGGGGAGGGATGAAAGATGGGGATGATAGTTGTGGTTGAAATGACATAGGCCGAAAACGCCGCCCGGGGAAAGACCGAAAACTTTTCAGTAGCAAAAGAACAAAAAACCCGCCCACGTCGGCCCATTTCGTCGTTGCTTGATGTAGCTATAAGAAAAAGATGTGAAAATAACGTAACGCTGTTGTGCAAACATGCTTGTGTGGTGTTAAATGCTCCAGTAAATCAAAAGACGTCGCTTGGAATCAGAGGAAAGCCATTAGTCGTAAAATGATATGTCTCAAAAAGGGCGTGTCGAAGACGTAAAATTTTATTTTTCTTTTTTTTATTTCCATTTAAACGCTCATCAGCGCCTCGCTCTGTGATGGAAGGACAATCATCGGAAAACAGTGGCGCTGCCGCTTGATCTGATTCTGGCGACGATAATAGAGGAGGGAATGACGACGGCGTCGATTGTTGCTTCGACGAGTACAGCTCGGTTGTGGCCATGACCTCCTTCTCGTTGAAACTGTCAAGCACCGGATGTGGAGGCGTGCGAGGGACCGATTCGTCATCTTCTGACGACGAGTCGTCCGAGTCATCGAGAAGGTCGGGCGGTTGTTGTTGGGAGCGAGAACTTGTTCGTGTGAGGGCGAGTTCATCATAGTCTTCTTCATCGTCGTCCACTATTGCATCGTCCTCTTCGGCTTCGAATCGTACGAATTCGCGGGATGTGATTGTAGGAGTCGAAGGCGGTTGCTGCTGCTGCTGTTGCTGTTGAGATCGGGAGAGCCATGAGGAGAAGTCTTCATCTTCACCGTAGTCATCTGAGTCGTCACTATCTGTATCTGAGCCGGAGGATAGGTCTTCCGGATCCCAGTCGTCCTCGGGCTCCTCCACAATCGTATCAGCCCATTCGATATGTTTGCTGCGTGATTGTGATTGTGATTGTGGTTGTGATTGTTGTTGCCGCTGCTGCTCCCCCGACAGCTTTCCATTGGCTCCCAGAACAGTCTGATTAAACCACTTTTCCTGTTCCTTTTCTGCGTCTGCGAGCTCGAGCATGAGAGAGTCGAGCATATTAGCATGGCCAACAAGGACTCGGAGGTCGTGCTCTGGCCGAGAAGCTTCCTGGGATAGCTTCGCTCTGGCGGTATGAGCGAGGAAGTAAGTCTGGGTGAGACTCATTTTTCGTTGTTTCTTCGCGGGAGGAGGGTATATTGTGAGAGGAGAGAAGAGCGGGGAGGCGGATGAAAGAGTGGACATGGTGAATTGCTTTCACTCGTTGTCGATGTTGTGTGCTGTTGCTGTTGTGTGGATGTGTGTGGATGTGTGTGGATGTGTGTGTGTGTGTGTGTATTTGTGTTTTTCTGTGTGCTCACAGTGTCCTTTTCAAGGATTGGTGGCGGTGACTCAGAGGTGCCTGCAAAAGTCTGCCGGAGTCTGGGTCTGGCCACGTTCAGAGCTAATTTGTCCAATCAGAGCCAAGGCGGTGAGCTGGCACTTGGTGGTGTCGATAGTGTGTCCTCTGTCTGTGCGTGTGGGTGATTGGTATTATGATGGTGGTGATGATGATGATAATGGTAATTATATAATTATTGAGTCCTCTGTTGTCTGCAGTTCGTTGTTGACTTGCGGTGGTTCTCGCTGGGAGGTTATGTAGCTGGGGGAAGAAAGGTGGATGAATAATAGCTGAGACCCAGGCAGCGAGGAAAACACACAAAACACGAATTGATTACCGTTTATTGTGCCTTGGTATTACGAAGCAGGATTCTTGGGTTTTCTTGGAAACAAGGGCAGTCGGCCGATCTTTATGCTGGATGGCGGACTGAGGCTGGACCCGTCGTTGCGTTGCTGAGAAAGGCTGAGTCCTGGTGGGCGAGAAGTTTATTAATCCAACAAGGTTGGCCCGGAGGAGACCCACGGCCTTCCCTCCTGCTTAAACACCGAGCGCCGGAGTTGGTCCATTGGCGGGTCCTGGACTGCCTGGGCTACCTGGGCTGCCTGGACTACCTGGACTCCGGGATTACTGGACCCATGTACGGCCGTAGTTGCGCTGCGTAGTTAAAACTCGTTCCGGCTGCGAAACAGTCACTGCTTGTGTAATCCATGACTCTAGTCAACGATTCTGCTGAATCTTCTTCTCCCTCCTTCGGCGGGTTTCCGGGCAACACGTGTTATGCCCGAAGATGCCCTTGTTCGTTTTGAAGATGCTGCACAATGATCGGTGGGTTTTTGTTTTATCTGTCTGCCTGGGTTTCAAAGCTGCAGGGCAACCAGGCTCCGATATTCGAACCCCCCAACCCCCTTCGCCGGTGTGCATCATCAACTGTCCGCGTCATGTTCACCACGGGTACGAGTACTATTATCGGTGCTGTGCTGGGAAACGGAGGATGACTTCCAGATCCTCCGCCGAAGTGCTCCGGAGTGCAGCCACCAGCGATTCGCAACGACTCCTGTCACAAGGATCTGGATAATATCCGCAGGTGTCGCTGTGTCGGCGCGTGGATCCCCCCGTGTGCGCAGGAACTGGAACTATTTTCTGCGGGGGTTGCCTGACAGGGCAGTTGGTCATGTTTGGTACTCGCCTTGTATCGACTTCGCATCGCTTTCTGCCCGGCTTCCGTTCACCGCCACGGTCGGTTTCTCCAACAGTCCGCGGCCCAACCACGGATCTCGATCTCAGCTTCTGCCCGTCATTGGTGCGTGATTGGCCTGGCAACGAATGAGTAATCGGCAGGCTGCTTCCTGTCCGGGTATTTGCTGTATTTGGTGTGCCTATTATTACCTCACGCTTCCGTTCCTTCAACTCGCTCTAATTCCAGAGTTAGTTCACTAGTTAACCTGTGCTTAAACGTTATTATTATTCAGCAGAGCCATTGATGATATTTATGATGCCATAGACTACACTGCATAAGTGCACAATTAACTGCCAAGACTAGGCCCCTCGTTGTGCAGTGCCTAGCCCCGCTCACTATTATCAATCATAACGAGTCATCACGTCAATTTCAATCATGATGAAACATCTTGTCAAGTGGATGGACATCGAACGTGGTCGCCGACTTCTCTAGTGGAATTTCACAAGTGAAGAACCAATCCCTACTTGTTGCAAAACAAACCAATACAATCACACAAAAATGAGGAAAGTCGCAAGAACCACGGACCATCTCAGTGTTCCTAGCAAGCCCTGGCGAAGAGTGTGAAGTAGAGTTGAATGGGAAACTTTAGGCACCAAGTCCTCTGTAAAAAGCAGGTTCAAGCGGCAGAAGCACGGTTACCCAAGCGCCAGCAGAGGGGACTTTTGAACTCTCCATTCTTCTCTCCCCCTTCCCCTCACTCACCCGCTTTGTCTCCCGTTCAAACTTCGTAGCTTCGTAATTTGGTCTGCGTCACCTTCGTCTCCTCGTTCTCCCTCGCAGCGAAATCTCCCCTTCTTTCTTTTCAAACCATGCAACCACCAACAGGATGGATGCACTCCTGTATCACCTATGGTTCGCAATATGTAAAGAACTCGATGAACAAAGGCATCCATCCCCCCGCCTTAACCTTGGGAGCTTGAAACTTTTTTTTTTCCCACTCCCGGTGCCTTGGCAAGCGTGTTCCGGTAAAGGGTCAAATCGGCTTAGCGCCAGGACGAAAGAAAGAAAAGCACAGATAGGTCAAAGCAATTTGAAACAGACTCCGCCCTCTTCTCTCCCCGGGTTTGGGTTTGGGTTCGTTGATTCCTCATTGCTCAACCACGCCTCCCAAGGTTCTCCTCCTGTCCGATAACAAGATCAACAACAGCAACAACGACAGAGCCCGCGACTGCAACCCGCAAAGAGCAACTGTTTGGATTGCAAAGGGGAAGAGGAGAGAGGAAAAAGCAAAGGGATGTTTCGCGGATCCAGTCAGGGTCTGGGTCTGTGTCTCTCGTATTCGCGTGTGCGCTTAATCCCTAGAGTTTGGGGCTCCCGCCTCCCGCCTCCCGCCTCCCTCCTCCTTTCGTCGAAGGCGATAGATAGATATCTACTTGCACTCAGCGTATATCCCTCCAATCAGACAAGAAAAAGAACATTTTCCCTTCTACGACATAACCCACTCTCATCGTCTTTATTCTGTCAAGCAAGACCCCATCTCGGGTTGTTAGTATTTCCCTGACTTAGACTAGTTCTCTATAGAGTCCCCCAGTTCCTTCACTTCTCTTTTCCTCTGCTCTGTAGATATGTATAGACACTAGTTATATTTTCGCAATGGGTTGAGTGGACACCATCCTTCTAAATTGGTAAAAGTCCGGGGCTCACTCAATTGTTCGTGGAGGGACTGATATACAGATTACACTCGGTCGGGGGTCAAACTACCTTCTTTTCTTCTTTTTTCTTTTTTTGTAATCTAGATATTATATTCCACACAGTCATATGTACTGTACCAAATAGCCATCCCCCTAGGAGTAAAATAGTGATCTCCTGCGGTACCTAACTTCTATCGTCTATCCAAGCGTTGAAGGCATATTACCTAATTTAGCTGCTCTGCCATTTACTGTACCTATTTGGTCAAGAACATCATCAACTGTCAATCCACAGCGTTGTCCTCTGAGCGCCTGGCATCACCAGGTGAACTTCTGGCTCTATAAAATATATATATATATATATATATAGAGAAAGTCCAGACCCCTATCGAATGGAGTAGATAACTTAACTAGTACGCAAACGCAAGCCCCTGAAAGGCTTGAATTGAATGTGAAGTCTCTGAACCTTGTCTGATCGACATACGGCGTATTTATTTACTCACAACAGCTCTCCCAGAGGAGCTCGGAGCCGGCATTCATTCCGTTCAACCCTGGGGAGGCGGGAGCGGCCATTGAAGAAGCCCGTTGCGCGCAACAAGCTTTCCGACCTCTTACTTACATGACGTCGATAACAAGTTAACTATGCATCCAGGTTAATAATAATATAGAGAGCCGGCAATCTGCGACACAGCGTAGTTATGACTGCCTCTCTTAGGGCAAAAGGATGAGCTTAACTCTCGTCGGAGACAGGGACACCTCCTCGGTCCTCGGCATCAATTTTTTTTTTTTAAATTTTTTGTATTATTTTTAATTTTAATTTAATTTTAATTTATTTTCTTTTTACAACGCAGAATATAAAGCCCTTAACGATGTGAGAGAATTCAGCCATGAGTTCAATTCATCCTCGGTTGTTTCCATACACAGGGCA
This sequence comes from Histoplasma capsulatum G186AR, assembly GCF_000150115.1. Lineage (NCBI taxonomy): Eukaryota > Fungi > Ascomycota > Eurotiomycetes > Onygenales > Ajellomycetaceae > Histoplasma > Histoplasma capsulatum. The sequence continues at coordinate 366,221 of NW_025544813.1, read as the reverse complement.
TGGCGCCGGAAGACGGCTGAGGACGGCTGAATACGGCTGAATACTGATGTGTATTTTCGATGGTAGCGAGGAACTGACTTGAATCGTATGTCTCGTACCCTGTATTTTTGGATGGTCTTTGTGTTGCTTGATTGATGATGATGATGATGATGATGATGATGATGATGATGATGATGATGGGTGCGGTGCCGAATGCTCAGAGATTGAAGCGCCTCATTGCTGGTTCGTGTTGATGCAGGGGCGGCGCAGCGGTTACGCTCGCTCCTTGAAGCGCCATTTTGCAAACTGTTCAGTAATGACCAGGTGCAAACACAACAAAAAGCACCTTGAACCGAGACAGCTTGAACTCGAATCCATTTCGCATACTGCTGCGGATTGATTGATTATTCGCATGGTTACGGGTCATGAGGGCAATCCACCGAGTTGTTGTCCTCAACAATCCGGCACGACGATTTAGCTCCAGTTGTCGGAAACTAGACCAGAGGCACGGAGATCTCATTGGTATGGAAGATTCAGGCATCGTACTGTACAGTACCAAAATAGTAACTAATTGCTTCTGTGCCTTTCCTACCTGGCGATTCCGTAGATTCAAAGCATGATTTAGATGCGCTCCATCGATTCACCTCTGGCCGATGGCTGTGGAACGAGCGCCAGCAGCTTGCCACTCGATATGTGAAATTCGACATAGCCGAGCTATTGAAACTTGCCGCTACTTCCATTGGATCAGAATTATGTGTTGAAGTCATCAAAGTTGCTGAAGGCCAGTACAACAAGGTGTTTCAGCTTACCATGAATGACGGCCGTGAGGTAATTGCGAAGCTGCCGAATCCCAATGCTGGGCGGCTGCACTTCACCACCGCGAGTGAAGTTGCGACTATGGATTTTGTACTGTGCCCTCTTTTCCCTCTTCCTCCTCATATAGCATATATGGACTGACTGACTCTTTAGCTGCGGAATACTCTTCGTCTGCCGGTTCCCAGGGTCCACGCGTGGAGCTCCCGGGCATCTGACAATCCTGTTGGAGCAGAGTACATTATCATGGAAAAGCAAACCGGCACGATGTTAAGCGATGTGTGGGGAACCATGAGAGGGAAACAGAAAGCTGAGATTGTTAAGCAAGTTGTGGATCTTGAAAAGACCCTTGCATCGACGAAGTTCACAAAGCTTGGGGCTCTATATTACAAGCGTGATCTTCCTTCATCAAATCATGACACGTTGTTGTATGTCGACGGAGCCGGAAAAGAGGTACATACTGAAGAATTTGGTATCGGTCCTACTAACCACCGTTCTTTTTTTGATTTTGGGAGGGGAGAACTACGTATCGATCGTGGGCCATGTAAGATCCGTGTCTTTCTTTATCCTAATTTAAAATACTGAATGCTGGCAGGGTCCACAACCGCTGCGTACCTAGGGGCAGTTGCCCATAGAGAGATAGCCTGCGTGGATGCAGGCCTGAGGTATTCATCAATGCCAGAAGGGCTTTTTTACGGGCCCGGGCAATACCAACCGACCGCATCGAAAAAACTGTCGGCATTACGCAACTATCTAAAAGTGGCTCCATATGTCTTACCTGAGAACAGAGCAACCCATGCATCCGTTCTTTGGCATGGTGATTTACACTTACAGAACGTTTTCGTTGATCCAGCGGAGCCAACCCAAATTGTGGGTATAATTGACTGGCAAGCTGTCAGCATCTGCCCTCTTTTCATGCAGGTAACACTGCCAGGGCTTCTAGATTACAATGGCCCGATTCCCGATGAACTTGGGCGAGTCAGCCTGCCACCAAACTTTGACTGCATGACTTCTGATGAACAGCAGAAGGCAAAGAAGCTACATCAAGCCCAAACCTTGCACAATCTTTATTTGGCTCTGTCACTCCAGAATAATCCGACAGTGTTCCAGGCCATAAAGAGTCAGGATAGCCTCCGTCACCAAGTTAGCGTTGTACCAGGTTTGACAATAACGGACTCCGAACCATGCCTCACTGGCTTACTACGGGAAGTTGAGAAAGAGTGGTCAACAATTGTTGGGAAGGGCCCGGATAGTCTGCCCTTGATACCTTGCCCGTTGCGTTTCTCCGCTACAGAGGTGGAGCAACAGGAGCATGACGAGAAGTTATGGGCCCAAGGGGTTGACCTTATGAGCGACTTCATCAATGAAACCGGGTGTTTTAAGCACTGGGACGGAAGGGTAAGCAGTGAGGATTACGAAATTTCAAAGAGACAGCTGGCGGATAGGATCGAGAGGTTCCTAAGCCGCAAGGCTAGGAGTCAGGAGGAGCGGAAGGCATGGCTCAAGGCCTTGCCATTTGTAGATTGAGAACATGCTGGTCAGGTCATAGTTACTTGAAACTATCCAAGGATACCATGACTAAGAATTCATCTGCAAGGCTTGAATCATTGAGGAGATTTATTTCTTTTATCTGAATATGTCACCCTTGCAACCTTTCAGACCTCACACTCTGATCAGAGCCTGATATATAATGGTCCGCAGTGCAGCAAGTCAACTACTGCTTCTGTCACGTGAAGGATTTTTTTTTTTTTGTTCATTGACATACTGTCTCAATGTGTGGATGCTGCCCATCGCCGGTGTGCACCAAAGATGAGAAACATTGACTGATTGTGAAAGAGAGAGATTAAGGACAACAAGTATCAAAGATGATGGAATTGGTAGCGTTGATAGAATAGATGTGCAGAATCCAAAACATCAAATATAGAAGAATGTAGAGCAATAGCAGCTAGTTGTGTATAGAATAAGAAAATGGGATCAACAAAGTGAACAGAAAAAAATCTCAGTCAGTCACGATTCTGAGTAGATCAGATATCCCAGTAGTGCACCTCAGTCTGTGCATGATTTTAGGGTAACTTGACAGTAGAGTGAGGCAAAACTGCATTCAGGATGAGTGGCAGGAGGAAGAGAAAGCAGCAATGTTGCGCTAAATTCGATCGGGATGACGCTAAACCATGGAAGGCAATTCCCCATGATACGGATAGAGCGGCGTACGGAAGTTTTCTTTTCCGTACGGGTTTCTGCGCTGTAACTTACAGCATACAACCTCGGAACAGCGACCACCGCTCCACCACACAGGCTGCACAGCAAACGTTATGTTTTCTATGCAAGGTCAGCTCCATGAACGGAACCGTCCCGAGAACGATGATGGATGCCTCAGGGAATGGGGAACGAGTCGGATCACGATTCCCACTAGTTATGGTTGTTGTGGATGTTGTGGATCATGGGTTGGTTCGGATCGGGGAGTTGGGTTGTCCCTGTCGATATCCAGGATGCCAGATGGCAGGGATTGACAGGGCTTTTTTTTTTTTTTTTTTTTTTTTTCCCGCGTACTCGGAGTAACGAACGCTTTTCAAGATTTCAGAAAAATTTTGTTCCCGGGCTCGCCTTGAGGAATGAATACCAAGTTGTTCGTTCCTCCTCACCGCCTCATCTCATACTGGTTATTTTAACTATTCTATTATATACTATCTACTATCCTGCATTTTTCATCATATCCTCTGTTGAACGGAGGGTTAGTACAGTACAATTTCCACCCCACCACCAGCTCTTTCACACACAGAGCCTGAAAAGATACTCGTACGGAGCGAGACCAGCATACAACAACCAAGTGGGTCATCTCTTTTTCGCTAGTGAACAATTTTTCTTTTCCCCCAAGTGGGTCTCATCAATGACATCAGGGCGATCAATATGCCCGTTATTGGGATGCACGGGCATGTTGTTGTTGAAGTGCTCGAAGGGCACGCAAAATTCTGCTCCGAGCAACGTTATGCCCCCCCCCTTTCGCGCTATGGAGCAATCCACGCCTCAGCAAGCGCCTTTCTTTTCTTTTCCTAGCTCGTTCTATCGAACTAAATGACTCAGAACAAAAGCGATTTGGAGCTCCGTGGTAATCCTTGGGGGCCCGAGACTCTCCGAGGGAAATGCCGCGACTCCGCTGCGGGACCTTAGTCTAAAAAAAAAAAAAAAAAGCCCAATGATGATTCATAAGACTGATATATCGAAGCTAGTGGCTCTGAGTCTTGGCTCTATGGGTATTTTTCACATTTAGCTATCGTCTACAGAGCTCGGATGGTGTTGTCATTCATGGCCCATGCGCGAGGTGGTGGGGATGCGATGTCCTGGACAGGGCGTACCCTGATTGATCTCGAAAAAGAAGCTCACTCAAACTGAGATAAGGGTTAGGAGCAAAACAAGCCGCCGTACTATCCATTGTCATTATTGCAGCGCAAGTGGACAAGAGGACTTACTTTGGGCGCATGTAGAAGATTCAAAAATAAAATAAAATAAAATAAAATAAAATAAGCAGAGTAATTGGGGTCGAGTTAAGCTCTCTTCCATTCGTTACACGACAAAAAAAGCTTAAGAGGAGACTCACAGAACATCGGAAGTGGGAGACGCAACGAGAGATTTAAAAGGAAGCTCAATGCACAATCCCCATCATCAATGGCCATATGTTGGGTCAGAAGTGGATGCACAGTTCAGAGGACTGAGTCTTTTCATCAGTTGCTATCTGAATTCTTCTTCTCTCCTTGTTATACATGGATCCCTTCAGTGCAGCATCAGCGCCTGTGCCCAGGACGTCAGACAAATACACACATACATAGAAGATCTTCCTTGATCTGTAACTCGAATAGGGTTAGTGCACCGCGTGGGAGAGAGGATGTAAGTGGAACTAGTCCTAAAACACCATAGTGGCTTGGCGTGGCCTCTCATCGCTCAGCAAACAGAACAAACCAATATCATCATCATTTAACAGAGCGTTCTCGTCTTGTCTGAATATGTCCTATCGTGGCACTCATTGTTCAATGAAATGACTGCCGCCTTTCGACTGGGACAGATCTTGAGAGGGCATAAAGCTTGCTACACCCTGACCAAGGAGCTCCAAGATACAGTTTGGCTTGCAACGTACGGCAATTCCGTTCCAAATCGCTAGTTACGAAGATGCTAACGTGTCCAGCAACCCGAACAAGCAGCCGGTGATAATAAAGGCCGTGCAGCATTTTCGGCTGGAGAACGAGCGAGATGCTCTCAAGCGCTTTCAAGGCCAGACTCCCTTTATTCGCCCGCTGCTTGATGAGATTGTCGACCCACCAGACCCGCCAGCTATCGTTCTTAGGCATTTAGATGACCATCTTTTGAATGCCTCTAATTCACGGACACTCACATCCCGTGAGATCAAATACGTCGCCAGGAGGATTCTAGAAGCTCTTAAATTACTCCATGGAGAGGGATTTGTCCACACGGGTAATCACCTTAGGAACCTTCTCTTTTATGAGTATTCGTGAGATTTGAAGAACCAATCTAAAGCGGTCCGTGTTTAGATGTCAAACCTGACAATGTGCTTGTCAACTACGGCTCTGGAAATGGAGATATCCGCTTCACGGATGTTCAACTGGCAGACATGGGAGCCACTCTCCCTGCCGATTCGTCATATGCGAAGGATGGTGTCATGATTGGAGCTCCCATATGGCGCAGCCCGGAAGCCCATTTGCAGATAGGATGGAGTACTGCTACTGATATATGGTCGTTCGGAGCATTGGTATGCAGATCGTCACGAATAGTCACCCTTTTTAAAGGCAATAACGGGGGACTAACTTGCCTTCTTTGCTGGCTTCCAGATCCTGGCTCTGATCTATGGCGATAACTTCTTCATCTTCTGCCCCGATGTCTCGTTTGATCATGAAGAGTACTTGCTCAGAATTCTTACGAGGCAATGTTCATTCTTCGGGCCATTCCCTCTATCCTACCAAGAAATCGCTGGCGAGGAGACCTTGGCGATCTTGGCATATATTCACGAGTCCCTTCCCCCAGAAAAACAGAAGCCATTCAGGCGAATTTCTGCCAAGGAGGTGTCGGCAGAAGATAGAGATTTTCTTCTCAAAGTCATGAAAATGGATCCTAGGGATAGGCCAACTGCTGCGGAACTACTGGAGGATGATTGGTTCCGTGGTAACTAAACAAATGTGTTTTCATATTCTTTGAAAAACACATGCGAGGCGTATGCATCTCTTAAAGATGCGCTTGGAGTTACAGAGTTGTCAATCATATATCCTTCCACGAGTTTGTAATTCAGGCAAACTCAAACATCCATTCCACAGAACCAGGGATTTAGAAATAAGGTAATTTTGCAAGGCTGATCACAGTTTGTTATTGGGTATTTTCACTGAGAGGCTCTAACAAGGGTTTTTTTGCATCATTGCTTTCTTGGTCGAAATTGTGACTTTGGGGGCGAGCGTGACTGTGCATATTGATTTGTCTAGCCATCTCTATCGATGCGAGAGATCTGAGAGCCCTTCGGGCTCCAATGTATTTAATTGGAACTGTTTGAAACCAGCCTCAGACGTCTCTTTTGTGGCTACATGAGTGAATGACCTACAACAGGCTCGAACGCCTCCAGGGCAAGCTCTGTATCGCTCTTCACAGATTGGGCACCTTCCCGCAAGGAGTGCGCAGGGCGGCAAAGCTGTAAGGAGTACCAACTTCCTCAGGAAGCACTTCCCAAAATAATTCATTTATTGAAGGTTGCTCTAGTTATTTTCAACAGGTCCCAACCTTGCCTCTACTTCAACCATCAGCCACCTATCATCACCTAACTTAGACCAACATTAGACCAACATATGTCTTACAACAAGATCATTTCCAAGAAAGTGGTGGACTCGTTTACGAGAAATGGGGTCAATATTACTATCTCCGTGGCCACAAAGACGTCGATTTGGGAGCGTCCCAATTTAGCTGTTGATACAGTAGCGAAACCTTTCTCTGCTTCACTGAAATCTTTTACGGGAACATTGCCTGAGGGCACGGCAGACGTTTGCGCAAGGTTATAAACATGACCCGTTTCTTCTTTCTATAGCTGACACGTAAGGCCAAAGAGAGCCAGCATACGAGCGGCGACAAGAGAAATCATTTCACAGCCGTTTGCTTCAACTAGCAAGGCCAGGGGACAAGCGTCCACATCCCAAAGAAGTGAAGTTCTTAGTGCTTCCCTGGGTAAGCACTCTCTTTCAAGCTAACTTGCCTAGATGTTTGGAATTAATTAAGGGGATAAGGCTACGTCCACGAGAACGCCCCTCCAAACAGTCTTAAGCTTGGGACATTGGCTCATTTCACGGTCTCTGCTGGATTTGTCTTTTTTTTATTTTTATTTTTCTATCTTTTTCATTGAGTGAATGGAAGAAACACGGGTAGAGCTCATGAGTCTGTGCGGCTGGCGGATTATTAAACAAGAAGGCCCCCTCCATTAGGGAGTGCTTCCTGTTGACCGAAAAATTGCATTGTATCTTTAGATATCGGGTGTGTTAAGGAAATGCCTGAGCAGGCCCTCGGAGTCGGCTCCGTTCGTTGATAGTTCCCTGATGGGGTAGTACCTACACATACAAGCTGCACGCTGCTCTGGCAAGAAGAAGGGTAATAGCAATACAATAAGACTCTCAGGCTCCTATTCTCTGGAGAATGCTTGACCCTTCCATCTAGATACAAGGAGTGAGGGAGAATCGGAGGTTTATAATCCCGTAGGAGGTTGGCAGAGCTCAGCTGGCAAGCCTTCTAACTAGGCTAGTAGCACGCGATTGGATAAGCCAATTTCATTCCAGAATGCAATTGAAATAGTAACGTCTTACGGGCGTTTTACACTTCGCCAAGCAAAGCGTAGCTGCTCCAGTTCACTTGAATCGGACACGCTTGGGCCCCATCTCCACACTGTATGCTCTTCTCGTTCTTCTCTGGCAGATCATGGTCCTGAGTGACGGGGAATTCCGCGCCTGGAACATGCGCAGTTCTTGTGCTGGCGGGTCTGGCGAAGTTGTTTGTGTCTTGCCCCTGCGATGTCTTGAGTCCCTCATCTCCTTCACATAACCATCAGAGAGGGGAGGTGTCACACCCGCAACCATGGACTCTACGCGCTCGGACTGGGACTGATCATGTCTTCTGGAGAGGGCTCAGTTTCGACACACCTCGGCCGCATCTGCCTCGCCCCGCCTTCGCGTCGTGGTGGCCAGATACAGGAGATATAGATGTAGCACGACTGGAACTCGTTCCACGAGTGGAATATGTGCGGATCCCATCCACACTCCGGTCGCCGTCGCTTCGCACCTGAGTCCGACACCCCCTCCGACCCGCCATCACTGATGGGGACTCTGGGTTGATGAGAGAGATCTGCCGAAGTGGTATTATTGATGAGCAGTTCTGGAACTCTTGCAGCCTTGACCTCTTGCTCCTGTTCCCTGCGAGATGGTCTACGGGGAATAAGCCAAAGATGCCTCTAAATCTAGATATAAAAGAATTTGTGAATATTATTATATAAAAGTTTATAAAGAATTTTAATTTATTAGAGAAATCAGAGTGAAAACCTACCGATGGGACTGCCAGCTGTATCATTAGAGTGCTGGCTCCGGACTTCTGCATGTATTTCATCGGCAGGGGCGATGCCATCCTTCAACCCAACGGCTGGTGTAATAAGCCTGCGAAGCTCAATATCAAAAATATTTTCTGAAGCGCTGGCCTCTTAAAAAGTCGCGACGGATGACGTCAGTCATTGTGGGGCGGCAAGGCTCAACACCTTATTTAGAAGCATCATTTGTGAAATGAGGAAAACTTGACAAAATTGCCCAATTCACTCCCTCTGCACGTTGAATTAATCAGCAAACTGGTTCCAGGACTTCTTTGTCAAGGACCTATGAAAACCCTACACCGCGCATCAGGTATCATTATTAATGTCCTCACCACGGTCACAATCTGCAACGCCGCTTGAGAATATCCTCCGATAACGTCTGGATGACACGGGGGAGCCCAAAATCTGCATAGGTCGGAAGCTAAATGGAGAAACCTTCCACATCCCGATTGCGAAATCGGCGCGGTTGGGCACACGCCCTTTCTCAATGCTGCTAGCATCTCCTCCTTTGGTTGGCACGCCCTTTACATGATCCGGATTTCTGTGTACGGCTTAGATCAACGCCTTTGGCGAATTGATCAGATGCCGTGTGATAGCGCACGTCCACTGATGAATCCTGCGTATGGAGTGGATGTCATAAATCTCAATGGCGTCGTTCACGAGTTGCGATTAATAATTATGGGGCCAGAACGCTTCATAGTGGCTTCTCTGACTAATCCAATGATTTGGTCATTGATGGCACTGTGGACTATCAATTAGGTTCTGCAGGCCGAAGATACGAGACGCTTAGACGAAAAAGGAAGAGGGAAGAGAGATACGATTGACGTGGATGTCATAGCCATCTGTTATTATTACCTGTGCCTTCAGAGGATAATATCTCCGCTACAATAAAAACGGTGGAAACCAGCCTGTGGGGAGGCCGTCGAAGTGCCGCTTTGGTGGTATTCTCTTTCGTTCGTCATACCCTGGCGGGGTAGGTCCAGTGTTCCTGAAAAAGTCCATCATCAATCGGGATTTCGGCTGGTCAACTGTGGAGTCTCGAGCCAAAGTGTTCTTGGCTTGCTAAACGATGGGCGGATTGAGTTGAGCCCTCTAGCTACATGTACATGTACGAAGCTAGTCCGATGACTCAGGATATCTCCTATATTCCAGATTGTCCTCCAACCTATCCATGACGCACACGCCCTGCGGTGTCATTTTGTGGGCCTGGATGACAGATGAATGAGCAGCAAGAGAGTAGTTATTCCCTTTAGGCGGCGTCCGGATCTATAAGAGACATGGAAGAGCTCGCTCCTTTGACATGTTTTGATAGCACAGATTCTAGAGTAAATTTTCATCAATTATTATATATCAACCTACGTTTTCCCCCTGTAGCTCTCCGAATTGTGTCTCAATTGCTTTACCTTAATCCATTTTGTGCTGTATCCAACTTTCTCCTGTGCCGCAAGGGCCTGCCGTGCCCCCTCCAGCTTGATTGAGATACAGGCGGTACATGTATGATGGCTGTCTCAATTATGAACCGCAACTTAAATGCCTTCTCCCCACGCTCGAAACCCGTGGTGAGAATTTCTCTCAAGGATCGGCAGGCATCCACAGTCAATTCATACACAACTCTTGACAAAATCGACGGAGAAGTTAGTATCAGATCTGATTATGATGTTTCCTTTGAGAAACTGTCAATCACTTTCGAAGGTAGAAGAAATCCGGACCCAAACCATATAAGGGGCCTTGGGAACATTGCTAAGCCCGATCCAATAGGCACCTCTAGAACTGTCATAGAATCACCTGGGGTCTCAGGACCCGCCATTGGCCGGTATTCCGCGTTCCACACGTTTTTGCGCCTTGCGCAGCCAATTGATGAACAACAATATCCCCAGAACCGAATTCTCGAGGCTGGTCGAACATACACATTCCCTTTTACTTTTGTTGTCCCTGAGCAATTGCTCCCCAGTTCATGCAATCATAAACACAACCATCCTCAAGTCCACGCGGCACACACCCTTTTGCCACCATCACTCGGTGATCCAACGATATCAGGGAACGGCGGCACGATTCTGGATGATATGGCTCCGCTGATGACGCAAATTCAGTATGCGGTCAGGGCCCAAGTGTTTAAAAAGTGTCCGGAGGATGATTCTTTCAAAGTGATGGTGGACGCCAAAGAGAAAGTTCGTTTCATTCCGGCCATGGATCAAGCTCCCCCGCTGAGCGTTCCGGACGATAGCGAAGAGTTCCAAATGCGAAAAGAAAAGGACGTGAAAAAGGGCTCCCTTAGGGGCAAGATAGGCCGAATTGTTATGGCCGCAGCTCAACCAAAAGCGATCCCCGTCCCAACATCATCTACTACAACTCAATCGATAGAGGATACTCCCAGCACGATGGTGACAGTCCACCTTCGATTCGACCCCACAAACGAGGAGCAACAACCACCTCGTCTTGGTAGGATATGGACAAGGCTAAAGGCAAATACATTCTTCTCGGCGCAGCCTTGGGCCGACATCGCCGCTAAGAACTCTTCTCTCAACTGGGCGCTCAACAGAGGTATCTATACGCAAACTGTCCCTCTCGCATCGCGCTGCGTCGCCTCCGCAACGTGGCAGAAGCACACCGGCACCTCATCCTGTTCTCCTGCGGCATCCATTCTCCGTCGCAGGGATTCCTTCCAATCTACAAGCTCAGTCGAGTCCCTGACAGGCCCCAGCGCTGGGTACGCCGGGGAAACCTTCTATACGGCCTCCATCCTGGTGCCCATCAGCCTGCCGTTAACCCGCGCGTACCTCCCGACCTTCCACTCCTGTCTGTCGTCGCGCACCTACGCGCTCGAAATCTCACTCTCCTACCACACACCCAGCGCGAACCTGACTGCTCCCACGCTGGCTCTGTTGTTGCCCGTCCAGGTATCCACCACGGAGAGTCTCGCAGAAGCTTCTGCGGCGCGTGGTGACCTGGAGCGGGCCGGAATCCCCTATGATGAGTTTTTCACGCCGCGAAGCATCGCACCCCCACAGGCGGAATTCACTGAGTGCTCGTCAACATTGTCGATGGGGCCCCGGCAGGGACGAAGCGATACATTGGTATCGACAACATCAGCTACCAGCAGCATGAGTCCGCCAGAATATTCGCCTGTTTCGTCGCCATGTGCGAGGCGAACGGGCGTCATGACTGCTTGTTGAGTAATAAACAGTTAGTACCGGACGGTGTCCTGTTATAAGGATCGTTTTCTTTTCTTCTTTTTCTTTCTTCTTTTTTTGTTTTCGTTTTTTATTTTTTTTAAGTTTTAAAACTGAGATATGGCGCTTTGTGAATTGAGTCCTTAGTTTTCATTATGTTCGCTTTGCGTCTTCTCATATTTCATATCACGACCTCGGCTTTCGGTTTCGTCCAACGGTGATGCTTTTCTTGACACCGCAGACCCATTTTCTTTTGTTAGATTTGGCTTTTATCGCTGTTGCTCTATTTTAACGAGCTCTTGGATACCCACATGTGTATTTCTCGTTCTGCGTGATAGTGTTTGGGCGGAGAACTTGCCATCTCATGAAAAAGAAAAGTTGTATAATTGCCATGGTTTCTATTTCATATTCTCTTCGCTTCATACGGTCATTGCATTGCCGCATAATTGTCGAATTCTTCCAAGGCCTTTTCGCCTTGCCTTATACATACATACCCCGATCGCAAAAGGGCTGTTGTTGTCATCATAGCGATTCCCAGTGCTGTTTTCGATCGGATAGGTTTAATGATTCCTAGATTGCTTGAGAGGGGTGAATATATTCTTCCTGCATTTGAAAGATTTTCACTTCGTACTGCAAAAATCAAGATATATTCAATGGTTCAATGAGTTAGCCTCAGTTTAATCCAAGATCCATAGAGTTGTATCAGAGAATAGAAAATGATCCGGACAACCGCTTATCTATCTGTCTTAAGCAGGACACCAGGCAATAAATTTCGAACGGCCGTAAAGCCTACCATGTTTTGTTTCATTGCTCGAAAGTTTCGATTGTTATGGCCGTGCAGTAATCTCCATGTGGTTGGTGCGCATGAAGAAAACCGAATAAGGCAAAAATTCTGCGAACCCATCACAGGGTTGTAGGGGTCAACTTTCTGGGCATCCTGTCCAAAACGTGCTGGCTCTTATTAGCGCACACTTTGCCTCCTGTACGTTATCTGGTAGTCACTAATGATGATTCAAGACAGCGGACGCGAGGCTTGACGAGGCGAGTTATCAGACTATTGACCACCGCCTCGAAGTAAGCGCGCTAGCAATTCTCCACGATCTGCAGGGTGGGGTGCTCTTGCTCGAGATCTCAAGTGCTGCTCACTTGAGACATCGCCTCGTCTTTCAACAGAAGCGACTAATGTGTTAGAAGGGAGATAAAAACTGAAATCTCTCGTATCCGCGCAACAGATAGCAGTTACTCATCCGAAGCTGGGTACTGATGGAGATCCAGCCGGGGCGCCAGGAGGCAGTGAGGCGGCCGCAGAAGGGCGTCCTCGTAGTAGCCTTCCTCAGCAAGGTGGTGTTGCCAGGTTAGAAAGTTGAAATGGGAAAAGCTTTCACCCGCTGATATTGCTATTGCGTTGAAACTCCTCGTCGAGAATATTTGGAAGCTAGGGCAAGTGTGTCACATGATTTAACTGACGAGATTGCCGCCGAAAACTTGTCCAACTTTGCCCAACTTGTTCCCCTTGCCCAGCAGCCCAACACCAGCATGCCAGCAAATAATTGTTGCGAGGCCGTCCTGCGAAGTCAAACTTCCAGAGCATGCTTGTCAGGCACCGTTCATGCCCGACAGATCGGCCAGGATTTGTTCTCCTGCAGCTGGAAAAGCGCCAATGGAAACTCCCGTTTTCAGCCATTGAGTCGCCTCACCAAGTCATTGAACCGGGGTGCATGCTTAGAGTGAAAGAAAGGCAGCTTGAATATCCACTCCTGAATGGTTGTTTTCAGGCTTCCGGTTTCCATTGTCAAAGAGTCTCCAGCTTTGAACAATATCTTCAAGCTCGAAGAGCTTCAATCTGCGATGCTGATACCGCAGGTGTGACAAATGGTGTCATGCTGCGGGCGGAGTTGATTGGCGGTTCGCGAAACAAGCCAACCATTTTATATCAGCCAGTGATTTTTTGTTTCCAGGGATATCCAGAAACAAATAACCACGTCTTGCGGTTGGAATGCTCACATCGACTTTGAAAAAAACCGCAGAGAGGGGTGACACCCTCTCTCCTACCGGCACTTCTTTGACTTTTCAATCATGCTATGTCGAATTGTTATTGGAATTTTGGGCTGTTTTGGAACATATGACGTACATTTAGATTCCAACCTGGCTGTTCAAGGATTCATTTTGTTCTTTCAAGCTAGACACTGGCTGTCACCGCCTATTAATATCTTCTGAACAAGTCATCGCGGAGTAAACTGACGACTGACGACTGAGGACTTTACAAAACATAATGCAAAGCTTGCTTGTCCTGAAGATTTCTTCGAGCAACAGCCAATCAACCTGAGCCGCCTGGCCAGTTTGGTGTCAACTACTTCAACTTGCACCAGAATCCAAAGGCTCTGATCCCACAGAAGGTAATATCTAACGCCAACTCTGCCCAAGTTCAGGGTCTGTTTTAGTCAACGGGCCGTGATGTAGCGAAATACAGATGCGAACAAAAGCTATTGGCACGAAGCTCCCTGGAAGTTAAACAAGCAGTTTACATCGGGCGGGGTTGTAGGGAGTGAGGCAGAGAAAAACATCAAGTGAGTATAAATAAGGTATCCTCCCAACCGAAAATTCGCCTTTCATTTGCCAATCCTTTCGTGTTCATACACTATTGGCTTCCATTTTGCCTGTCTTCCTGACTCCGGCTCAACACCTTTTAATATTCCCATTCCGTTCCTGAGCTTATGCTATTGTATACCTAGGAACTGAATCCAAAGATTACTCCCAAACAATGGAGGCGCCAACTGAGATAGACTGCTATCGGGTCCTTGGTCTCACGCAATCCGCCACGGCGGCGGAGATCAAAAAGGCGTACAGGAAAAAATTACTGATGACCCACCCGGATAAGAATCCGGGGATATCGTCGGATGAGTTTTGCAAGGTTTGTTTATTATTCAGGTTCCTTGATCCATTGTCGTATATGCCAGAGAATGCTTGATGATTAACGTGTTTGATTATCAGGTGCAAGAGGCGTACGAAACCCTCCAAGATGACGAAAAGAGGAGAGTTTTCGACCAAAAATATGACGATATTCGCGAGGAGTGGGACATGTATGTGCGAGGGGAAACCCGTGGGCGCAAAGAGAAGAAAGCCACTGGTATCCCGCCCTATGAGAGATCAGCCCCAGCCCCAGAGAAACCGTTTCCAGGACGAAGAACTAGCCCTGGACCATCAACGTTCCGAGCTCACTCCCGGGGACCACGCGTACGGGCAACACCGCGCAGGTCGTACTCCCCCATTCATAAAACAAAGGCACGCTCTCCGTCCCCTCGAATGCGCAGGTCCCATCGCCCATCGAAATCAGATTTGCCTGCGCAAAATCGCGGCCCTTCACCAAAACGACATGCATACTCCCAATCGGTCCCGTCATATAACTACAAAATCATCAGACCCCGATGGGCCACTGACGACGACATTCCTATAATATCACCGAAATCACACCGACGAAATGAACCACTTGAATATGCAGAAATCTCCCCGCGCAGCCCGCGAAGCCCGCGGACTCCAACCCGAACAAACCCAGTCACGCTCTACGCGGAATCCTACACGGATTACTACACTCAGCAAGTGACAGCCACAACAGTACTTATCGAGCCGCGCAACCAGTACACCGTAAATAAGCCCGTATCACCAGTCACCGCTGAAAGGCCGAAACCATCACCATTGCCCTACAACACGGTGACAATCCAGCCATCCCATAGCTACGCCTACGAGTCACCTTACGATTACGCAGTGATCGTGGGCAGTAGCCGGCGATTTGAAGGCACCGTTGATTTGCGTTTTGCTCCAAAACTTAGGATGCAACGTTTTAACTCTGACGTTTTCTAAGTGTGAGCGGTTTTGCCGGTGTACCTTTTTTCGTGGTGTTCTTTGTGGCGTTGGAGTTTGCTCTGTTCCACAGTTTCCAGCGGAGCGAGTGCCATGTCGTCTTAATATAATTTGTATTTTTTGGGTCTGATCTCAAGGGATACTGGTCAGGAAAGGGACAGGCACGATACGATTATGATTGGAATTCAACGGTGATTCATCACGAAGAAACAGACTCATTACTACGATAGGAAACATCGATTAGCATGTTCGCCATTTACTGTACTTTTCACCTTTTCCTTTTCTGTTGACACTACAGTAATATCTAGGTGAATAGGGCTATTGGTTCTAGTTTCTTACTCTTCTTATTCTCCTTCTCCCCCCCCACCGTATTACTTCCTCTCCTTTTTTTCCTTTTATGCCCTTTTTCCAATTTTCCTCTTTCTCCTTCCTCGCCTTCTTCAGTTTTATATTCACGGATGTTTTTTCTTTTAACACACGTCTTTTATCCTACTCCGTCCGTTTCATATACAGTTCTGATATCACTCCGTTTTCTGCTACGGATCGGGGTTGGGAACCGGGATTAGGGTTGGCAATCGGGTTGGCTGAAGGTTTATTTCGGGCGGTTCCTGGGAATTTCATCATTCTCATTACTATCCTTGTCATGATCAGGAGTCAGAAGGGTGCAAGGCAGTGATTTAGGATACACATAATAAGATATATATATACCCCAGATTTGCCTCCTCAGGAAGCTACAATACTTTTTGATCATTTTTTGGTGGTTCCCATTTCGCCTTTGAAATTGAAAACAGCGAGTTCATCACTTAATTCAAGAATCAATTCCATTGAACAACTTACAGCGTATAACGAATATTAATTCCTGCATCATGGCTTGCCCAAAAGGGGGAAAGCATGCGCCAAGCTTTGGTTAAGATTCCAACGGCTTCTCACAGACAGTCCCATCAACCATCAACAATCAAAACCCCTTATGAATACAAACGGAAGCCTGTCATGGGATCCAAGACACCGCACAATCATCGCCGGGGCCCAAATGGTATGGGAAATAAGTAGAATATATATTTTGTTGTTAGTATGCCGTTCTAACCACCTACCCAGAGTCATCATCACCCCCCGCAATTGATGCCATCAATCCTCCGAAGCAAGCCGCAGCAAGTGGACTCGTTCATGGTTCACTCGAAGGAGAAAGCGAAGGCGGGGAGGATGAGGACGACGATAAGCCTGGAGCTGACCTAAAAGCTGTTGGTCAAATTGGCAACGATGGTAGGCCAACTCGGGAAATTGCCGTATACTTGAAGCTAACCCAAGATCAGGCCAGAAGAGAAACAAGAGAAAGAAGAAAAAGAAAAAGAAGAATACAAAGGAATTGGAAATCCTACAGACCACCCCGCCTAGGGTTGCATTAGCGAACATTTTTCGCAGTCAGCGATACCCGGAAGCTGAAATTGTCAAATACAGCACGGACAATGACAATCTTCAGCGCACCACTACTGAAGAACTCCGTCATCTATCCGTTTTGAACGCTATGGACGATGAGTTCCTAAATGACTACCGCAAAGCTGCCGAAGTCCATCGCCAAGTTCGCCAGTATGTGCAGACAATCATCAAACCCGGCATTGCGCTCAGCCAGCTTGCCCCAGAAATTGAGGACGGCGTCCGTGCACTAACTAATCACCAAGGTCTTGAGACTGGAGACGCTCTCAAAGCCGGCATGGCCTTTCCCACCGGCCTCTGTTTGAATAACATCGCAGCTCACTGGACCCCTAATCCTGGTGCCAAGGAGGTTATCCTCCAGTATGATGATGTTTTGAAAATAGATTTCGGAGTTCATGTCAACGGCAGGATCGTGGATAGCGCCTTTACCATGGCTTTCAATCCAGTCTACGATAATTTGCTTGCAGCTGTCAAGGATGCGACCAATGCTGGGCTCAAGGTATGTGAATCGATTTTTTTTTTTTCTTTTACACCGTAGGGCTGTGCAAAAGCTAAAGGAAAGATCAGGAAGCAGGCATTGACTCCAGGATCGCTCACATCAGTGAGGCAATCCAAGAGGTAATGGAGAGCTACGAGGTTGAGCTCAACCGGAAGGTCATCCCCGTAAAGGCGGTTCGAAACATCACGGGTCATAACATCCTGCATTACAAGATCCACGGCGACAAACAAGTCCCATTCGTGAAGACACAGACCAACCAGCGCATGGAAGAAGGCGACGTGTTCGCTATTGAAACGTTCGGCAGTACCGGAAAAGCGTATCTCGATGATGCCACCGGAATCTACGGGTACGGGTACGATGAGAATTCCAGCACGACCGGGCTTCATCACTCCTCGGCCAAGTCGCTACTGAAGACCATCAAGGAGAATTTCGGGACTCTGGTTTTCTCCAGGCGCTACCTTGAGCGGTTGGGGGTACAAAGATACCATCTCGGTATGAGATCGCTCGTCACTAATGGTATCGTTCAGTCTTATGCGCCGCTCGTGGATGTTCCTGGATCCTACGTCGCGCAGTTTGAGCATGTAAGTAGGCTCATATTTGTTTAGTTAACGTGAAAAATTCTAACAGAATCTTCGGTAACAGACTGTTTTGCTCCGGCCAAATTGCAAGGAGGTGATTTCCCGAGGAGATGATTACTGAAGAAGTTGTGGGAGTAAGGTTTCAGTTTGGTCTCCTTAATTTTTTTCCTCTATCTTCAACGGTTAGGGAATTCCATTGGCTTGCTGAAGCAGTTCAACATGCTTTACTTACAGCCTCGATTACACTCATTAAGTATATACACTCTTTGAACTTC
The DNA here is from genome assembly GCF_000150115.1 of Histoplasma capsulatum G186AR. NCBI lineage: Eukaryota > Fungi > Ascomycota > Eurotiomycetes > Onygenales > Ajellomycetaceae > Histoplasma > Histoplasma capsulatum. The sequence goes on along the minus strand of NW_025544813.1, from coordinate 348,009 downwards.
CAAATATCAACGACCCAACATCAACTTGCTTTTCCTCAAACACGGGAATCCGTAAAACTCTACGCTTTCATTCCATCAGTGCCATTCTTCTATGCCGCGTCTTTCCGATAGAGCTAGGATTTGCGACCCTGGCAGTTCTTGTGGGAACAAACGTCCGGTAGAAGCAAAACAATGCTAAAAGCCGTGTGTACATACATACATATAAAGGGAAAATTCGCCCGGCGCTTAGGCTCTGGCGACACCCCAAGCACTACCCCCGGGTGTAAGCAAGTCCTAGTAATGCACGACGTAGTTTTTTTCTTGACGCCCAAGACTTACACTATTGTATTTGAGTTGGCGATCGATATAAAAGTAAGCGCTTAAGAAAGCTCCAAGCAGCAGTAGTATTAGGACTAACTATTAGTAACTATTAGTTACGTCTCTCCAACCAACTTTAAGCCAACTGCGCTGAAAGCCTTGCATCCATCCCATGTCCACATGCACCTAGAGCCATTTTTGTTATTGTTAAAAAAAAAAAAAAAAAAGGTGTTGCCTACAGAAAGAGTCTTGCCATATCTTTTCTCTCCCACATCAAATATGGTAAAGATTCTTACCCGATGAGGTTAATTCCAGGAAATGTCTCGAACGCTGCAGACCCAGCAGCTATTTCCGTGACATGTTGTATTTCCAAGGCTTGATGTAATAAGAAAATGTTTTTATCTCTTCACTGAATTGAAACGGCTTCTCTACCCTTATCAATATAGGCCGGCCCGATCTTCTCACCGCCAGCCTAATTCCGGCCGTGAACCCAATCAGCCGTTTGCGCCACCAAAATGTTCCATCCATTGCCGTCGGCTATCGGTAATCCCGTTCCGCTGGAGAAATTTCCGTACGCGGCAATTATTCGTCAGAAGCTTCGACGCCCGTTTCCGCACCGAGCAAAAAGTGTGATGTCCCCATCGGCCGAATATGTTCGCGCATTGTTTACGAAACTCATAAGCGCACGGGGGACCGGGGAGACGAGAGGCAGCGATAGGGTTTCGGTCGTAAACGGCCACGCAATGCCCATGCCGGCTTCTACGTACCCTGATCAACCGCCTTCGAATCCCGGCACGCTCACCCGGGCAGGCGGGTGGGCACCGTAACGCAACGGCACGGCCATGGTTCCCTGTTCACATGTTCCCGGAATCCAATGTTAGCAGGTAGGTGTGTATTGATGTCGTGGGTTGCCCGCCCCATGACATGACGTGGCATACTTTCAGGTTCCGTCTGGCCCTTTTGGATGCTTCGCGGTTTGGCATTGTTAAGAGTCCCCCGGATGGGCTGTGTGCGCGGTTTTTCACGGGAGCTTGAAAGCCTCGTGTGAGCGATTTTGCGGGCTGTTTGTGATGAGCTCGGGCTGAGTGGCTGAGTGAGTGAGTGAGTGAGTGAGAAAGTATATGAATGAATGAGGTCTGCGTCCGCCTTGGCAGGCTCACTGAGACAATAAAACTTGTTTTTGTTTGTGTGGTAGCTAGCGCTTGTCGCGTAGGGAGATATCACGATCGATGATATCGCCATCTCCAGGAGGATTCACTGGTTGGGGATTCCGAGGCGGATCATTTCGTTTGGGGGGGAGGAGGGAAGCCACGATAGTTCAGAGGGAATAATAACAATAATAATAATGAGGGAGGATGCTGACTTTCCATCGAGCCATGCTCTTAATTCTTTTTGTTTATTTGTTCATCTTTACCTTTTTCTATCTTCAGAATGATTGAAGCAGATATAAAATACATCCCCTGCTTCCATTCCGCTCTGCGATAAGACTTCGTCAAACGTAATCTGAAGTAAACACCCCGGCTTGAACTCTGTAGCGACAACATCCGGATACATGACGAGCCAATCTACAAGCCTAGCACATTCCCCTCTGACCCCTGGCATCTAAAATGTTCGATTTCCATCCTACGCAAACGTCGTTTGCTCCCCTGTGTAGTTGGCCTGACATCATCATGGTCCGGCCCCCGCTCTCGATTGCGGGACAGTGCGCTTCGCGGAAAGCCGGTGGACAGGTCGGACAGAGCCCGTGAAAGCGTACATATGCCGGGAAGGAATTGTTATCGTCCAGTAACTGGATCTGGTGGAGGGATTGTTGGGTTGCGTGGAGAAATCTGTGTTGGTATTGACTTTGAGGTGAGGTTGGATTTCCCCCATCTATAACATCCATGGATGCACCTCAAATCGCGCGACTCCGTAGTACGAACCAGGTACTTTCCATCTTCATTTTATTTCGTGTTCATCGAGCCCGATTTTCTCGAGGCAAGCTTGCGAATAGAACTTGAAGTAACTAGATGCCATTGCAACAAAACTCCAGCATCATTTCCACCATCGCTGATTCCGGAGCACTTCCGTTGCTTGGATGAGTGGTGGCGGCCGTGGTTGGTTCTGTCAGGTCGCTCGGTCATCCGAACGAGCAGGGCTCAAATCTTCACAGGGGAAGTGGGGAGTTTCTTGCTGTGGGTTCTTGAGAGCCGTCAAATTTAGCCTCGCGCTTCTGACGACGCTGCCCTTGGAAAAATTTTGTTGTTGTCAGGCCAAGGATGTTGACTGGCTAACGCCGCTGTCAAACCATGCCACGGTGTGCTGCGCCATACCTGGATACGCAGGGCGAGGTCTGGGATTCTTGTGACTCGCCGGCTAGATACACCATTCGTCACCGGTTACTTTGACTAAGAAACTCCATTTGAGGACTGAATATTCAGCTGAATTGATTGAAAGGCATTCAAAATTATGAAGATTGCCTTGCAGTGCAGTGCAGCGCGATGAGGCAACGAAGAATCAAATCACATAATAGCGCCAGTTTAATAGGTAATATCAGTCCCAAAAGCAGTGGAATCAGTGCTCAGTCTTCTCTGGAGCCCAGTGGTGGCGAAAATTTCTTCCTCCACGCCTGTTGGGATATCCACACTAAAAATAGCAGCAACAACGCTCAGCTGCACGGATCTTATCAGTTAGCCGCCTTGGCCTGATCAAGTCCTCTCCTGCGTGCGTCACCCAAGTATCCCGCCGCGTGCTCAAGGCACTTTCGCAAGCATTGACTGACGACGACCATGATGCACCACACGAGAACTGTGCGGTGCAGGTTACGTATTACACTTGGGAGAGCATATGCGCCGCAGATATTAGGCAGGAAAACCGATTGATCTGTCTCCGTGGCAATGCTGCACTTGTCAAAATGAAAGCCAGCGGGCGCAACATCCTGTGGTTGAATCAACTGCCCCAGAAACCGCGCACGGTAACTGGGCCATCAGCATCGGCAAATCCCCACTGTGCCTCAAAGAAGTACCATGATTCTGTATGTACATCGTAGCACAGTGCAAAAGGCAAGAAACCGTGACGGAAACCGTGGCAGCAAAGAAATTGGCATCATTCCAAGGTTCCTTCAGGCGGTCGATGCACAACATGGTGCAGGACCAGCAAAGCCGGGGTGTGCTAGCGCGCATGCAGCTTGCAAGTGACGGCTATGAAGCCTCCTGCGCTAGCAAGGTTCCGCGCGGTCGGGCCCTGGAAGGGCCCCGAGGCAGCCTAGGATGTGCAGCTACGGACATTAAAGTTGAGACCGGGTGAAAGCGCTCAAGGCTCAAGGGTTCAATTGATAACAGAGATCAAAGGCACATATTGCTGAGAATAATACTATGTATATGCGATAACCGTTGGTAACTCTGGCCAAGTACCTGCGCACCACAAAATGGGCGGTGGGTACATGCAGCGCGCTAGCCCTGACTAGACAAGATCGGTGGCCACACTTTACTGTATTCAGCCTAGCACCTGCGCCACCGCTTTCCCCTTCCAGGCTGCGCCTAGCCCAATATGGAAGTCCCATAGCAACCCGCGATTCTGCCGTCCTTCTTTTGGACGCGTTCGACTTTCATCCAACGTCAAACCTCAACCTCAACCTCAACGTCGGCATCAACAGCGTCTGCAGCATCGGCGGCATGCAATGCACGCACCAGTCTGTCCCTTCAGCCTCTCTGTTCTTCGTCCTGATCGTCTGCTTGGCGCTGCCAGGCGTCAAGTAGCGTATCCACTCCCTGCTGGGTGTCCCTCAAACCCCCGTCGTTTAACTTTTTATTTGCCTTTCGCCTAGCATGCATAGCCCTGCACATAAGCCCGAGTCAAGCTCTCATCCACGTTTTAACCCCCATCGCTCCATCACTTTCTTGAACTCTGATCTTCAACTTTCCGAGGCATTCGCAACTCGTTCCAGCGTGTACTATGTAAGTTCTCCCGTTTCCGCGGTTCGTCTGCCGCCGCTTTGAAGTTTGAGCAGAACAGTTGCCCTGTGAAACCTTTGCCTTTGGCGGCGTTCCATTTCTACCAGTAGCCTTTAATTGTCTCCCTTTCTACAATTCATGGTTGATCCCCCAACGCGCACCATCTCGATATATATAAAACAACAATATAAGAAAAGAAACGGAGAGCAAGCCAGAAAACAAGCCTTTTCCAGCCCGCCTCCTCGTTAATTTTCTCCCCCCCGGCGCTGACAGCTGACCATAGTCCAATTCAATCCTTCTCAGCGCAGGCAGCTACACAACGCACAAACTTCCCCGAGAACGCCTAGGAACATATAACTAGTTATAATAATATAATCATAATAAGACTCATCGGACGGAATCGATATTCACAAAGCGGGTTGCGACGACTTTTGTGGCTCCATGTCTCCAAGCCTTCAGCCTCCACACCAAGCAACAACAGTCCGTCGTCCCAAGCCAGCCAGTTCCCCGTTAATTATGTCCAGCCTCTCCTCATTTTTTTGAGCCCCACTCTTCCTCCCTGGCCGCCCTATTGCAGTTAGTGCCTGGGCTCGAGAAACCCGTCACTCCTTTAGTTTCCCTGGCTCCAAAAACGCCGCTGCTGGTGCAGACGCAGCTCCCAGCAATAATCCATCTTTGTCATTTGTTTGCCCTTTCCGTTTTTTTTAATTTATTTTATTTTTTATTTTTTTGGTTGTTTTCTCCCTCCACCAACAAGATCTCGTCGCCGTTTCATTCCCCAATTCTATTCGTCCACTCCTTTGATTTAGTTTGATTTATTTTATTTAAACTTAGTTTAGCTTCTGATCCTCCCATCATCCCCTGAAAGCACCCGTCACTCCTTCGTCGTTTTGGCTTTGCCCTTGCACCAATCCTATCCACGGTCGTTCAGCCAAACTCCGTCCTCATCTCCTCGGGCCTTTTGAACAATCCCCTGACGCTCCTTTCTTGTTGAGCCTCTCTTCATCCGGCCTGCGCGCCACTTCCCTTCCTTTGTCGTTTTTCATAGCTTCAGATATAATATCCCTGGCCATTTGTTCGTCATTTGCACCCTCTCGAACTCCCACTCCCCATCCACGTTCGCCCTCCGCCTTCTCCACCATCCCAGTCACGAACGATCCAGCGTCGATCTAAGAACCAACCAGGGGTTTTTTTTTTAGTATCTTTCCTTCCACGCAGAAAGGACAAACCTTCCTCCGAATTTCAGCAACAAAAATCCCGTGTTTTCTCCCAACCGCTGCTTCGCAACAAATCCTCCCTCACCTGTGTGAATCGAGGCAATTTCTGCCAATTGGGACTACACGCCTCGGCCACAATTGCTATATTTCTTGCCTCTACCAACGCCCCTCCTGCTTGGGTTCTGGGGGGCGAGAAATCTCGCGTTTTGCTCAATTTTGCGCGGGCCCTTCAAAAACTCTGACCCACCACCTGCGCTGGGTGGTGTTGAAACAGTACCAAAAGCCTCAACAATGCGGAAAGGCTACCTCATATTCATCGTCGTCAACTTCTTCATAGTCGCTTCCCTTGTGCGCAGTGTCTTTACCCTCCTGACACTTCTCATCGAAGATGCCTCGGCTGATGCGATTCGCCGTTCGGACCTCCCTTCGCCGAATTCGAGTCTAATTGAGACCCGTCCGCAGCTTATTCCTAAGATCATACATCAAACATACAAGAATGAATCAATTCCTGCTATGTGGCTTGGTGCTCAGCAGAGCTGTATCAAGCTCCACGCGGATTACGAATACAAGGTGCGTTTTGGTGGTTTCTTTCTTTCTTTCTTTTTTCTGGGGAGGGGGGAGAAAAATTTTTCTGTAGATGTAGCGTATCCTAATTGTTGGCTGGAGCAAATGTTCAATGCAATTGTCGGAATGTTGCGTTCAGAATTTGAGTGAAAGAATGGAAATGAAAAGGTCAATTGAAGCTAAGCCAAAATAAAACCACTATTAGCTTTGGACGGACACGAAATCAAGGGATTTCATCGCGAAAGAATACCCTTGGTTCCTAGAGACTTTTGATAACTACCCGCACAACATTCAGCGAGCGGACGCGATTCGATACTTCGTCTTGGCACATTATGGTGGCACCTACATTGATCTAGACGATGTATGTTGATTTGGATTTATTTTTTCGTCATTCCAGTTTTGTTGCTCCTGCAGGAAATAAATGCCAGTCGCGCCCGTAAGTTCCTAACTAATCCAATGCTTCTTATATTACAGGGTTGCAACCGTCGCCTTGATCCGCTCCTCTCCTACGGTGCTTGGGTCCGCCGCACAGCGCCCACAGGCATTTCCAACGATGCCATGGGAGCTGTCCCCCAACACCCTTTCTTCCTCCGTGTCATTGACTCCTTACAAGCGTATAATAAGAACTGGGCGCTACCGTACATCACCGTGATGTATTCGACTGGCCCGCTCTTCCTCTCCGTCATCTGGAAGGAATACATGCTTTCCGAACCCACCATGACCGATCGAGTGCGCATACTCATGCCAGACGAGTATAACCGGCATTCATGGAGCTTCTTCACACATCATCAGGGCAGCAGTTGGCATGGCAAAGATGCAAGGCTCATCTTTTGGGTGCGTAAAATAAAAAGAAAAAGAAAAAAAATAATGCATCTACCGCTCGTTTATGGGACTAACTAACTCCAATTCTAAATAGATGGGCGGCCACTGGATGCTTTTGACGGCCCTCGGCTTCTGCCTCGCTGGCATACTCGGCTTCTGCCTCTGGTGGGCCTATGGCCGCCTCCTCTTCTACACCTCCCGCTGCTACCGCTACTCACCCCTTTCCAGGCGGCCACCGCCACCGCCACCACACCCACCAATCCCACAACGCTCCTCATCCTTCTCACCCTCCCGACGACCTGGCGGCCGGTTATTCCCAGGTTGGCTGCGCCGACAAAGTCCTGCGAAGCGTCGCGGAGACGAGGAGACTGGCGGGTATGCGGATGTCGCATATGAACTCCTCGGTGGACGCAAAAGTGGCAGTATCCGAAAGGAATGAATAAACAATTTAAAACAAAGAATACGAATTGAAATAGAACAGGGCGGAGTGGAGGCGTTTTATTTTATTTTATATTTCTGTTCATTTTCCTTACTTTTTTCTTCAGAGCCATCTATTTCTTTTTCTTGTCGATTTACCTACTCTATACCACCCCCTTAATAATTATTTGTATGTGAATAAATATGTGTCTGCGTGCGCGTGTTGATGTCACGGCCAAAATCCCGCATTGAAAGAGAAAGCGGGACATGCTACGGAAGCAATTTTTGTTCTGATATGTTGTCTTCAAAGTGTTTTGTGTTCCTAGGGAAAAGGGATGGGAGCGCGTGGGAGGGCAAAGGGAGAGGAAGAGGAACCTTTCACGACATCCTTCCCTTGCTTTCCATAACGATGGCCCACCTTGCTTCTGTTTTTCAGCCTTACGGGTGTACATACACACTTTGTTCTTGTTTACTCATAATAATGCGCATATACGCCGGTGTTATCGTGGGTCATTTTAATCGTTTAGTTTCACAAATTTTTGTACCCATGCCTCTGATGGGGCTGAAGGAGTTCTGTTTTCATTTATCCGGGTATGTTTCATATATTCTATGGAATTGTCTTATTTGGCTGGTATTTCGCTGGTATTTGGCTGGTATTGATATTATTTTTTAATATTTCCCCCTACTCTTTTTTCCATATTTCTTGATTTTATAGATATTGTAATTCTTCTTCTTCTTCTTCTTCTTCTTCTTCTTCTTCTTCTTCTCCTTCTCCTTTTCCTTTTCCTTATATTTCTTGCATCAGATCTTTTCTGAGTTTTTGTTCAAATTTTTTTTATTTTATTTTTTTTTTTTTTAAATTCCCTTTTAGAGCATTGGAGCTTCTGAGGCGCAAATATATAAATATAATAATAATAATATATTATATCTGATCTTAATCTGATTCTTGTCAGGAGCAGGAGCAGGCAGTTACTGTTCTTATCATTTCTCCTCAATCACGCCTTGCCTCGTGTCTTGTCTTGTGCGTGGTGTTGATATTCGGAGTTGTTTTTTTATACAAAAAAAGCACCCCCCTTTTGATTTATTTACCCCTGATTTTTTTCTCCGGCATCACTCACTGTTTATCTTCACATCCGTTATAACTACAATAAACATTTCTAATTTCTACGGCAAATCCTCCTCTTGTTTCGATTCGCTGCCTGTTTCGCTTTATACCTATGTATATAGATATATATAGTCTTTTTCATAGACTGGATTTCCTATAGGGAGATTATTAGTTAGTTAGTTATATACATATGTTATGTAATATACGTCACTCCTTTCCTGATTTAGACCATATCATCAGCGACTCCTCCGAGGAGGCGAAATGGGTTGGGTTGAATCGTTGGATCGTACGTGCACAATATACAGTACGTGTAGAGAGAGGGGGCACGCCCCGTTGAATGCAGGCCGGGCCGGGAAGGAGATGATGAAGAAATGAGAAAAACACCCTCTTCAGACCAGACGGGGGAAATGGGTTGATTAATTGATGTCTGGACGTCTGGATGTCTGGCGCATATCTTACTTTTTATGACTAACTTGTGCTTGAGATCAATCACGATTGTCTGGCAGTACCTGGTACATCTATATCTAATCTATCTTAGATATATTAAGGGGGACCCCGTGGCCCCCGTCGATGGGAATACCCGGATCGCTGGGTTGGGATCTCCGTATACTTAAGTTTAGATTTAGATTTAGATATAGATATAGATATAGAAACAGCGCTTGAGTGCTTGTTTGGCTTAGTTTCCAGCGCCGTCGCGCGTTGTGGATCAATCAGCTGGCCGTCGGCTGGGGTTTGGGTTTAGTTTGGAGTTAGTTGGCGGTTGCGAATGGGGAAGGTTAGGTAGGGAAAGGAGGGGGGTTATGGTTGCATTGTGCATTGTATTATATTTATTATGTAGAGGGGAACTTGAATGTGCAACCGCGCAAGTCATAGATCGGTCTTCTGCTATTTGCAATTAAGGAAAAGGGAGGATACGCGAACGACGCAGGCAGGCAGGCAAGGTAAGGAAAAGTAAGGAAAAGTAAGGAAGCGTTTGTTTCAGTTCATTAGTTTTATATATAGTAAGTAGTAGTATCCCATCGGATCAGATCAGATCAGAACTGCCAAAGTCGATGTTGATCTCTGCCTTCTTTTTAATTGAAGGCCTTTATTTACTTACGCCGCTACCAATCAGCAAAATCAACAATCAAAAAAAAAAAAAAAAAAAAAAAATCCGATCAGTTGATGGGGTTCCGTCCCACCCCCATCTTCCGACTTGGTTTCGCCTTCGCCCTACCAGCTAAGCTAGGCGAAGGTTTCGGCGAATGATTCTGGACGTTCATTCGCAAATAATTATTGCTGGACGGTTTTCAAAAGAGAAATTGGAAAAGGGGAAACATGTTCAGACAGAGAGAGAAAGAAGACGCCCAACAGCGAACAGGAAAAAAAAGGAGAGTATATATAAGGTATATAGCGTGGTATGTATATAATATGACGACGGGGGAGTGGAATGTGGCGAGAGAAAGCAAGATAATAGAAAACAAGTCAAATAAAATGCAGGTAGCCCCCCTTTTGAACCTAGGAGATGAAAAAAAATATCAATAAAAGAACCCCTGTACATAAAGCGAGCAAAATGAGGAAATGTAAAGGCAAAAAAAAGGGGGGAAACAAAATAAATAGGCAGATGAACAAAGGTAGAAAGGATATCAGACTTAGACACGCTCGCCTGGGAGAACCGGCCTCAGAAAGAAATTAATCGCTAATAGCAGAGATAAGAAGACAAACGAGAACGGAAAAGGTATAAAAGAAGAAGCACAATCATTCGAGCGAGAAAGAAATGCGAATAAAAGCGTCAAAATATATAGCATTGAAAAAAATTTGTTTTTTCATGCTTCCAAATCAGGTAGCCTCCAATCAAGCCTGGGCGGCTGGCTGAGGGTTAATAGAGGGCCCCTATCCTTCTTCTGCTCGCGTCGCTCCATGGACCGCGCCATGAGCAACCCGCGAAACGAGGAAGTGGTGTCGGATAGCCGGGTACCCGTGTTGGTGGGTGTGCTTGTGGTTGCTCTACCGCTTAGATTACTATTACTCTTAGTCGTGCGGATGCTGTTATTATTTGCAGTTCCTGGGGTAGCCAGGTGTGGGAGAGAAGGGGTCGGGACGGAGCGATTTGTGGAAGACGTTTGTAGGCCACTAGAGGTATGGTATTTGAGTAAGGGCGGGCGTGAAGAGTGGGTACGAGAGGCATCGGATGTGGACGATTTCGCTTTAGTCTTGGTGATTTGGATGGTAAGGTTTTCGTTGTGGTCGTTGTTCTCAGGGCTGCTGTAGTGCTCTTCATTATATGTCCCGTCGGGTTGGTTTGGATTGGTCTGTTCAGACGAGAGCTGGTTGAGAAATGTACCGAGACTGGCAGCCGTAGTTGGCCGGCCATCGCTCGCATCGTCATCGGCGCCATTACCGTATTCATCGACGAGGCCATGGGCCAGATTGTAATTTCGTACCAGATACCGTTGAAGGCGTTGGACTTCAATATCCCATTTCTGGCCTAGCGATTGAAGCACCGCTTGCACATCGTGCCGTAGGGCATGCGGGTGGGTGGTTGTACTGGCTAGTATGGGGGCAGAAGAGGCTAATGGCGAGGAGAATGTGGTTGTATGAGGATTCCCCTGTTGTACCGATGCCGGTGCTGGTTTAACTAACTTGTTCCCCGAGCTTGTAGCTCCACCAGAAACAGCCGCCTGGAGGGTCTTGCGTATGGTAGTTGTTTTGGACCCTCCGGTGTTTGAGGAATTCTGGCTCACGGATTCGATTTCACGGCGAACTCGCTCCAGACACTGCTCTCTGTCCCTTACCATTGAGGGAAGATGTAGAAGCTTCTTGTTTTTTTGCAGGCCGTTAACTAGTACTGTAAAGGACTGGAGATTGATTTCATTATTGTCGCAGTAAACTTCGAAAAGGGTTCCATTTTCTTCCAGCACAGACGCAAGTGTATTGGCCCCTTGCAGCCCCAGTCTTTGATGTTCAATCTTCAATACCCTCAGCGAAGTATTTTTCTTCAGACCAGTCAAGGCCTGGTTTAGACCAATACCAAACCGAGCAACGTCCAGGTGCGCGTATTCACCGCTGATATCTAATTCCTCGATCGAGTTATTTTCCTCAAACATGAGTCGGAGTGCCTTGCACGTTTCCGGGCCAGCGTCATATGGCAAGGACGCCTTCGAAATATCAAGATACTTTAATGTCGTATTTTTCCTCACGGCATCAAGTAATCGCCGGAAGTGGTCTTCTTTTTGAAATTCCATCATTCTCATCGTCAGATGAGTTGGGGTTTTATCATTCGCAATCGCGTCAACTAGCAGAGAGTACTCGACATGAAGGCGATTTTCACTGACGTGGAGATGGATGTTTCGTGGCTTCCCCGAATCATTCGTCATAGAATGGAGAAATACCGCGACATCTCTTCCGGTCAGGCCACATTGATCGAGTCTCAGATTTCGAAGTGTGCTGGATCTAGGGCTTGCTAGGTATGCCGCGACCGAGTCCACAGTTTGTTCATTAACCGCTGTGTGACTCAGGGACAACTCCTCCAGTCGCCAGTTCAGTAGTGTTTCTGGAGCAATAAGCGGCTCCGGTCCTGTGGTCCTTGAGATGTGTGAAAGGTTTATCTTTCGGATATGTGCAAAATAGCCTATTTGCTGTTGAAATAGTTCAGGGCTTAGTCTTCCCTGAACACCGGAGATATCAACAGATTCTAAAGTATTATCCTGAGCGGTTATTGTCGAAAGGATCAGGTCAAGGTCATGGATTGATATACCGCAATGACTGACCTCAAGGGCTCGAAGGTGAGAGGATTTCTGTGATGCAGCATCAACCAAATAATCCAGATCCGAGTCGCCCAGTTTGATTCCATTCAATACGACCCAATCCACGTTCGTTAGCTGGCGTCGGCAAAGGGGAAATATTGCTTCCGGAATTCCGCAGCCCGGGTCAAGCGCCCCTCTGTTCGTAGCCGGCTGTCTGGTCAGACAGAACGAGAAATCCAGCTTCCGAAGGCGTTTATTCTTCAGACACAAGGCGCGAATTTCCTGAGACAGGATCGACATATTCTCTTGACCAGGAAGTCGAATAGCGAGGTTGGAACGGGTCGTTGCAGCATCGATATCAATTCCACAGGGGTCGCGCAAACTATGAAGAACATCTAAATTGATATCCATAAACGAGATCGTAACGAAGGATTCATTATATCGTAGCGAGCGCATAACAGCTAAAAGTTCTAGGGCGGAATACCTGCGCCGATCCTTACCGCTCGCGGGGTGCAGTAAACGAAAACATGGAGCGTCATCACAGGCGTAATCAATTGTATAACGGATATTTGAGGTGTCGACATCGTAGGCGGCGCAGTAAGCTGTAAGAGTACGATCGAATCCACCATGATCTTGATCCACGTACATTAATGGAGCGACTTGATCTTCTACATGCTGAGGGACATTGAAGCCAAATGGTTGTTGCAGCCATTCCGGCCTAAGCCATTCCACCCTCTGCCGCATTAGAATAGCGATTTCGCTTGAGAATGATGATGAAAGGTACAAACCGAAGGGATGGCAGAGGGGTGCACTACGAACATGTTAGCGGAAGCTAGTAAGAGAGAGACTATAAAACACAGGACCAGCCCAACCCACGAAATTGGCTAATAAATAAAGAAACAAAGAAATAAATGGCAATGAAAATGAAGACCATACCGGAATACCAGTTGGAAAGCGTCATCGCCTCCCTGTATCGACACGGACGTCAACGTCATAAACCCAAATGACATGTTCATATCCAACTCAGTTATAGATGTGACGGAACCCCGATTGGACGACTTCGGCAGTGGTATTAAGTGGATTTTATGGACGCCGATAGCCAGATAACAAACATTCGAAGTCAGCTTCGCGAAGTCATCATTCGATGATCTACCACCAGACTTGGTCGCCACGCGTTGCACGACCTTGTACATTCGGAAACAATCCGGGTCATAGTCTCGTTCAAGTTCGAGAGCCCTCGCAACGTATTCTACGGACTTTTGATCAAACATCGGCGGGTCAATAGCTCGGGCTTGCTCAGCTGCCGCACGGATACCTGCTAGCCATAATCCAGATTCCTCCGGGTCGTTAAATTGTAGCTGGAAAGACAAGGGTTTGGGGGATCGCTCGTCCATATGGCAGACCTCAATTGAAAAGTAAGGTCGTCCATCATCGAGCTTGTAGACTGCCACTATAGAGTTCAATGGTATCCCCGCGGCAAGGTCCGCATAAGTAGCCAACTGCGGGTCCTGAAAGGAGGCAATAGAGACCATTGATTGCCGATTCGTGGAAGTCAAAACCAGAGAATTTCGACCCCATGAGGCCGGGATGGAGGGGAAAAGCTCTGCCGCTTTTGACTGGCTTTTGAACCGCACCAAATGAGTATCCGTCAGCACCAGGTACTGGCTCTTCTTCCGCCACATGCCGCCTGTTGTTTGGACTTCGCCATGATGTAAGGTTTGGTTTCCTAAGAGGGATTTCAGGGTGGCCAGGCTTGCGGCAACGTCTTCCTCATCACCAGAGGACGCTTTGGAACGGGCTCTTGTCGAGCGCTGGTCATCATCAATTGAGCCCAGCGAGCGCAAGGACCCAAACACGGATTTTCGCATGGATTTCTGAGAGGATTTCGACCGCGTATTCGAGAGCTCATCTGTGGACGGGGAGGCGAGGTATTCCTGTCAAAGGACGCAAAAGAGATTAGGGACTGAGAGCGATAACTAGAGGAGCCAAAACCATAATTGGTGGAACGGGGTGCCCATTACGGGAGACATCCAACGTATGTAGTTTCATACACAAGGTTGGATGGATGGAAGACGAAGAATTCGTGTTTGAGAGAGGGGACGAAGGATTTTTTTTTGTGGCGAATTGGGAAATTAATGCAACTTACCGTGGCAATCAGGGAGCCGCTGCTGTAGGGCCGTCCACTGCTCTTTGGCTGCCTGTGGTGAGCCCTTAGCGGACGCGAACCCGAGCGGTGTGTTGTCGCATAAAAGCCATCGGAAACAGATCGATCGTGCCCGTGAGGGTCTCTGGCTGGACCAGTAAAGGCGGAGTCCAATAATCCACTCCAACTCTTTCTCCGCCGAGATTTCTGATGGTTATGATTATCAGATCTCTCCGCCATGGTGTGCGTAGTGTGGGAGTTAAGGGCAGTCACTGCCCAAGCTAAGGGAAACCCAAGATAACGGAACCACGGGGAGATCCAGATTGAGGGAAAGCAGGAGGACAGGTGCAGCTAAAGGGGATCACTGATTGGAGGTTGGCGATAGATACAGGACACAAAAATTGATAGAGCAGAAACCGGTGGAACCAGTGCTCCCAAGCCCTTCAGCCTTCGAGGTTCTGGATCAGCGATTGCCAGGAGAACGAATCATCGAACCGCACTATTACTGCTAGCTCGTCCAGATCAACCGATCAACAGCAACTGGGCTGGCTGAGCTGCCATGCTGGAAGAAGCGGCCTGTCACTGATCGAATGGCGTCCAGTAACACCGCAGACTGGAGGGCCGTGGGTGGAGAGCAAGATGGATGAGGTGGCTGCGGGATGTCGTGTCAGTGCACATCAAGCGGCACTCTGTCAATGGTTCGTGGAAGAGGAGAGACGGAGGGAGAGGAAGCAGACGAGGAAGAAGAGGGGAAAGACGAGGAAGACAAGACAACGGAGGTGGAGACAGAACAAGGACAGGACAAGATCGAGATCGAGATCAAGAAGCGAGGAAATGCAGGCCAGATGTCGGCCAGATGTAAGCCAGCCAGAGGAGGCTCTACCTACGTAACCCGGCTAACCCAGCAGGGCAGGAGTTAGTTAGCCTGTGCTACTGTATCAGTGCCGACGACAACGACGACAACGACGACGACAACAACAGCAACGCCGATGTCTGGAGAAGATTCTACGCGGAGCCGAGAGGTCGCACAGTTGTCCCCAGATCGCCTGCTCCCCAAGGAACGAAACACATGGCAACAGCTGCTGGCCAAGTACAGGTGCAGATCCGTCGCTGATTGATCGATGGCCTTTGGATTGCAATGGTAGCGACAGTGCCCTCTTCACCAAGCCGCTGGTACGACGAACTTTGGCCCCATTTTGTCTCTCTGGCCACACACATGGCAACATCCTACCATGATGTCTACAAGTATACTCAAAGCTGGTATTAACTTCTCCTCCTCCTCCTCCTCCTCCTCCTTCCCCCTTCAGGTACGCCGTCCGCACGGGCAAGCTTTCGTGTAAGTTGCGGCCTGATTCCTTCCCCTCAACGTCAGCAACAACAAGCTGCCCTCGCTACGTTGCAACATGGCTGGCCCGGCTCTGGAGCACTGGTAATTGTGACGTGATGTTTCTCCAGATTCCTACCAAGGTTCGCAGCTGGCAGATACTTTAGCTTTTTCTCAAAATAGGCATGGTGGCTAAACTTCCATGCCTTGTTTCAGACTGCGTCAAAGACGTCTTGTTGGAGTTCTACTCTGCACCGCTGGAGCTCTCTTGGGGGAAATAGAGATACGGGAGAGTGCTTCTGAGCGCCTGAGAATAATACCTGAGACCCTCGAATGGAACATTGTGGGAGGCCCATCTGTGCCTGGGCTTCGCTTCATCTCATTTCTGTGGAGACACGTAGCTCCTTATATCATTTAAATTCTCTCTATTCCTCAGAGAGTGCCAGCCAACAGTAGGATCGCCAAAACCGTATTTTATATAGAAATGCCATGTAGCAGCGGAGCTTCTCTGTAACTTGCAAACTCTTTGAGTTAACGAGCAGAGCATGCATGGCTGATACTTGGCGCTGAAAGCACCAGTATTTTTGTATGGTCTTTACGCTTTTATTTCTACCTGGCTTACAGCACAAAAACAGTGGCTGGCGATTGGCTGAGTCTACATTCGGGTGTCAAATATCATTCTCCCCATTTCCTCCACCATCAACCCCTGAACTTGAGGATAATCCTCCGGTCTCCGTCGCAAGCAAGCCACAGGAGTTCGACTGCTAAATCCAACATCATCAACACTGTGGCAAATGCTAAATTCTCCATCTTCGCCGACCGGGGAAAGTTGCAATATCAACAATCATGGGGATAAGTGAATGCATTTCCCGTGCTGCTCGTCATCCCGCATAATTGTGATAGTCCCGCGTATGTCTCCGGCTTCATGCGGCAGCACACCGTTGGATCCGCGTTGATGCAAAAATGAAGACGAGCGTTCCCAGCATGCAGCGCATGCATGCACGCATATGCATCAGAAAACTTGGAATTCTCGCCTGCATCCTGTCAGATTTTGTGGAGCAGAAGAAGGATCAAAAACCGTATTTGGAAACTACTAGTACCAAAATCGCTGCGGAATATTAAATGCCCTTGGACGTGGCGCAGGCCCACGTAGTAGCTCAACCACCCTTTTTTTTAAGAGCTGAAAAGCGAGGAGGGAGGCTTTGTGTGGGGTTGATCCAGATTTTCAAAGTCAAAAACAAAACGAAACCAGGAAAAAAAAATATTGCGAAAAACAGACTATGGAGCAAGGGTTGGCTGGCGGTCTGGCAAGGCTCGTGTGGCGTGCTCACACTCACTCGCCTCGCAGTGCCAATGCCAATGCCAGTTGCCTTGCCGGGCTGCGACATTCCGGCACGTCATCATCGCCGAGGAGCACGGAAGAATTTCTGTTGATCTCTTGGAGCTCTGTCGCGGAATATTTGGAGGAAGCTCCGTCCAATTGCCAGGCACAAGGATGAGACGATGGCCCGGAATGGCGCCGCTGGCGACCATTGAGGAGGGCAATTACGGAGTACTCTTTGGCGATTGAATATTTCTTTTTCTTTTTCATCCGTTTTTTCATTTTTCATCTTTTTTCTTTTCTTTTGATAGACGTCAGCCTCCAGGCGGGTTTCATCCTTGCTGCCTTGCTCTTTGAAACTGCGGATGACGAAACGATAAGCGAGCATTTAGCGAGGGTTTAAGGCTAGAAGAGTCCCCGTAGAGTCGAACTGGCCAATGAGTACGTCTGTACGAAGTGCAATGGAATGATGTTCGGTTGTTTTGGTTGATCTCTCCATCCAGAGCTCTGATCTGACGAGGAATGTCAGCGATCAATCCATTGGTCGCGAATAGCCATCAATTGGCTTATCCCTCCTTCGTTGTGGGAAGCACAAGGATGACATCAACCCGCCGAAATTCTCCTAGTCTGTTTCTTTTGTTGAAGAACCACTGTGGTGGGGATCAGGAAGAGCAGAGAAGGAGGTGCTCGCAAGCTGTACACTGCAGTGCTAGCATCCTGGGATAGCAGGAAAATATTGACCAGGTCTTGGGAGACAAACCATGAAAGGATTCTTCCTGGGATATTCGGCTTGTCTGTAAAGCTGGCTTTCGTAGGTGATTACGAACTATCGGCCAATTCCTTCCCATTCTCGCTGAGAACTGTCTAAAGGTTGAAAAAGATCAATATCCCCCGTTTGTTGGTTTTCCTAGTACGAATCTACACATCCGTGGAGTATTGTCTGCAATGCATCTCAATGTATTGCCTCCCAGAGTTGAAGTCACAGATCATGCAATGTTCTGTGATAGCATAGCAATCAACCCCCATGCTAGAAGATTGTGTCTTTTGTGTGTGTCTTCACTTGCCTGGGAGTCAGCAACAACGTTGTCTCATCTATATTACTTCAAACAGGTCAGATGTGTCGCACCACATCGATATGTTCACTTTTAAGACTGAGAAGCTAGCAGGAGATATATATCACGCTTGTTAGTATCAAGAGCAAATCATGCTGAGTGAGACAACTTTCTTTTATGTGATAATTATATAGTTATACAAAAGTTATGAGAACCAATGTATACAGTATCTCACCAACCCCCTATGTAAAGTCTTCATAGCTATAATTAGCAAGTTTGAATAGAGTTAATGGAGTAGAAAGCCTTATGTTATAATGCAACTTGTTAACAACTCAGATGAGAGGGTTATTTTTTTTTTATTCATGCAAACTATAGTTTGGCAGTAAAAGTGGTGAGTGTCTTCATGTTTTGAATGGAAAAATTGTATACTAGATCGTGATGGTGATGAAAATGACCGTTCTGAATATGCTGTTCGCAGGGCCACTGTTAGGAGGAGCTAATGATGCTTGTGTTGTTTACTGTTGTCAGTGAAAGGAAAGTGAAGGTGGGCTTGAAGCTGCAAAGTCTACTAGTAAGGTGGGAGTGCAGGAGAAAATTACCGTGCATGCAACATTTTCATTGTTAGAACTTGGAGCCTAGTACGCTGTACGTTCTGGTCTAGCTAGATATTGATTCACCAGGCCAGGGGCCTAGGACATTTTAAGGCTGCTCTAAGCAGTGGAGGGAGGTAAATAAAAATATAAAGGTCCTGGGTCTGGATTGAGGAATTATGAGATGAAAGAGCAATGACATTCGAGCAAAAACAAATACTAACCACTAGTTATAAATACAAAACATGACGAACATCAAAAAGCCAATAAGTCATGTTGGACAAGAGATAATTGACACTAAACTCCCCCATGAAATCTAAGCCAAGAAGGAAAAGCATGAGATAAAAAGCTATACGTTATGCTTGCCAGAACGGATGGGTTGTACAGGACATTATGTATGTAACAGGCGGAGGGTGCGGATGCGTATAGTACAGTGTTGTTGATGATGATGAGTGTTGCATTTCAAAATGGGCCATTGAGTAAAATGAAGAAACCCGATAATATAACCATGTGCCGTATATATCATCAGCGGGGGCTGGAGAATAAGAAAAATCGGATACGAAAACGCCGGAACATGGAGAATGAATATACCAAAAGGAAACAGACCAAAAGGAAAATACACCCAAATGTCCCAAAAAGGTATCTGTTTTTGTCACATCTCCTAGTCCCAAAATGTGTGAATCCATCAGACCCATCATTGTCTATTGTAGAACAATAGTCCCTGTCTCTTCCTCCATCTTATCTTGCCGTTTGCGCCACACCCTGCCTTCCTGGCTAATCCTTTGCAATTGGATCTGATACGCGTTATCTTCGATGGTCTCGTCGTCGTCAAGGGCAAGACTAAGTTCCCTCCGTCTCTGGCATGCTGAGTAGATTGCCCACGCGCGATCCGGTTTATTGAACATAGTAAATGTATACTCTATATCCCATTTGTCTTTGGAAGAGAAAAAAGTTGGTCGCTCAACGGGCTTGCCATTTACCTTGCTTTGGATCGTTATGGCCATGGCAAATATTGGTTTCGTGCAGGGGTCCACGGGATCGCCAGTATGGGAGTCGGCTGCCGCTTCGCCGCCAGAAATTTCCCTCTCAGGAGCGTCATCCGCAATTCCTGACGCCGATGCACCATCCTCAGCGCTAGTTTCTGATGATGATGCTTGAAGGGATGTCCCTTCCTTTTCTAGTGCATTTTCACCTTCCTGCTCGAGTTCGTCGGGGAATAATAGTTTCTTTTGGACATTCTCGATTTCCGCCTTATTGCGATTTTGAATCTCTTCGATTTGCTCCTCCGTCACGGGCTCGGCAAATACATACATGCAGGGTATTTGAGTCTCACGGGTCTCAAAATGGAAGCGTAGCGATTGGTTGGGGAATTTTTCTGTAGCCTTGGCTAAAACTTTGTCCCAGAGGGAGACACTGAGTTGAAACTCCGCGTCACCGAGGGCAGTGTCCGTTTGACCGTGAAGGGCCAGGTCCATTTCGGGCAAGCTGACATATTGGAAGCCAAAGATGCGTTCAATGTTGTGGAAAGCAACGAAGATGCCATCCATACGACCGACGCGGACCTGGAGGGAATATTTCAGGAACGCCGCGCGGATCATGTCGAAGTACTCGCGCTCGAACGACTCCCATTTCCCAAATCGGCCTTTAATTTGGTACCCAAGCCCACGATCGTAGTGCTTCGTATTCATCCGGATCGATACCACAGCACGAGTCTTCAAGTCAAACATGCCGGTTCCTGGAAGCCGGGGGTCATAGGCATCTAGTTGTGCCCTCATAAGGAAGTTGCCGCAGGTGGTGTAATGATAAGTTTCAGGCGAAACAGTGTCAGGCATAACTTTGTCGGTACTCGATCGCCGGTATCGCTCGAACTCTTCCGTAGGCATAGTAAGTAGTTTCTCCATCGACCTGCCCAGGTTCATCAGAATGTTCGCATTGTCATATTCCTTGTCCGCATCGATAGCGTAGACACCATCCTTATAACGTAAAAAGACTGCGGACGGCGCCCGCAAAATCTTTGTGAAGTTCTTTGCTACGTCAGAAAAACCTTGTGAAAGAGAACTAGTGTTTAAGGGCCGCCAGGCGGACAGCAAATAGTGGAAATGTGACAGCACGGATGTCATGCTTGAAGAAGACCCTATGTATTTCTTGCCGTGGCAAACGGCCAACTTGCGCAGCCCGTCATCCCGGGAGGAAGTTATGTACTCATTGAGTGCGGAGAAGTCGAATTCCTTGACGGGCATGATCGATCCCAGATAGGGATCAAAGTTGTATACTCGCGTCCTCGGGTCCTGAAGATGGTAAACACCAGGGCTATAGTAACAATTTGTTAGCAGGATATTTCTGGAGAGAAGTCGGTATTCGCTTACTTGAACAATGCCCTTTCTAAACCATACGAGAGTCTCGGTACCGGTGCACCCTCAATGCTAAGAGCTGGAGATTTTTTTAGCTATGAAAACGGCCATGAGAACGAAAGTGGGCCACATACGGGTTAATGATAAACTTGTCGACTCCAGAATGCCGCTTTGTGTGCCACCTGTTGCTTGGGGGTGCTTCTCCCGCTTTTTTCGCGGGGACCTCGGTGGAGCGACATTCTCCATTTGCTGCCTGGTGTGTCTTGGGTGCTGAGCATTTTTAGCGGAATGGAAAATCGCATTGTCCTGACGGGCATGATGAAGGGACTACATTCAAATAAGCTGTTTGAATTTTCAACGAGTGGTTCCAGGGCAAGGATTATAATAAACTAACAGGTCGATCTTTTCTGGGTCGACTAGGAGATGTCCTCGACTGTAGTTTTGCAGGTGCATGCGACCCCTGTTTTTTTTGCGGTTTGACAGCTGCTTTACTGTCCAAATGTCTTCCCGGAGAGGGGTTCGCGTTTGCTTGTTCCTTGTCAACTTTTCCGGCTTTCTTCGGTTTATGAGCCTTTTTCTTTGGTTTTTTACCGCTTCCCGGGGTTGCCTTCAATGCCAACTTGATATTAGCGTCTCATAATCCAAATTTTGCCTGTAGGGAAATATGCGCCAAAGGAAGATAGCATTGTGCTGGTTGAGTGGAAAATGAGACCAAAAATAGGATACGACCGTACCCTGGGAGCACCACTCACCGAAATCGTCCCACTTCCCTGCGTTGGAGGGGGATATTTTATGTTGACTATTACAGATGGATTTGTTGGTTCGGAGCTCACATGGGCAGTAGTGAGAGAGCGACGAAACGAGGGAAGAGCATGAGCACGGAGCCCAACTTCAGCGACTAGACAAGATAAGCAGATAAAACCACTCATGGGCCGTGTGGAGGACTTGAGAGATCTCCTAAGCATTCCAGCGGTTGTCTGATAACGAGAAATACGGAGATAGGAGGTGGCGAGAATAGTAGTCAAAAATCATCAACGGAGAGGTGCGAGTAGTTAATTAAAACGCGTAGAACCAACGTGTTGTAACAAAGAAAAAGAAAGAGAACAAGATAGAAGGAGAAGGAGAAGGAGAAGAAGGAGAAGAGGGGGCCCCTTTGAGGCTCGAGAAGCAGCAATTGAACCTTACAGAGGTCCACGAGAAGAGAATTAATGAGAGAATGAAGCTGTTGAACGGCAAAAATCTCTGTGCAAAAAAAAGAAACAGCTGGATGCAGATAAAGTCACGTGAAGATCCGCCAGGGGGAGTGCCGCCGTTAGGTAAGCAGATACAAATGTCCAGGTAGCTACATTTGACAGTAAAGAAGGCCTCTTAAATTTGTAACGTGCGTGTTAAGTGCATTAAATTTCGCCGGTACGGAGCCTTCCAGCTATCTAGAATATTATCTTGTACCGCTGTCTCATTGCGACATCTATGAATGTTGTACCAAGCATGAAAATAAGCTCAAAATACCTTGACGTCGGCGAAAAGTTTCCCAGGCCCGGCGCAAAAAAATCCAGAACACCACCAAAAAAAAAAAAACATACGAGTACAGAAGAAGGAAAGATACTGGTTTTTGATGCCTTGACATACCGATAGTCCCGTGTTTATATCCTCGGATTGTAAGTGAGATATCTTCGCCTTCTGCTTTTTTACATTGGTTGTATTTCCTTCCTGTTCGTTTTGTGCCCTGGGTGCTTTTCTATAGCTCCAACCAACCCCGCGATACTCGAAATGCCCTCTCCATGATCTATTTTATATTAGTTCAGAACCAGGCTATCAATGTCACTATTGGTACTCAGATATTGGCAATCAATAGTTAGGATTATTTTAGTTGTTTATTTAACATAGTTCATGCCGGGTTTGAATAGTCAATTTTCAATCTGTGCCCCTCATTTGGTGGGAGGATGATTTGAATCCAACACTGAAGGGGGCCAATTTTTGGTTTCTCTTTGGCGTTCCTTTCACGTTGCTCCAATGCTATGTTATACACATATACGATGCCTCTGTCCTGGCTGTTTCTCAAGTTCATACAGCGCATGTTACCCGCAATGGAGGATTTTCTAACTCGAGTTCCTAGTCCAAGGGCGGAGAAGCGAATATGCTGCAGGAGAGACTGCGCGTCCTTGTTGTTGGGAGTGGCGGTCGAGAGCATGCGTTTGCTTGGAAGCTCAGCCATTCACCAAGTGTCGATATCGTTTTTGTCGCGCCTGGAAATGGAGGTACAGCCGCAGGCCACTCTAAGATAGCCAACATCGACATCAAGGCCGATGACTATGCAGGATTGGTAACGTTTTCTCAGAAGAACAATGTCAATCTTGTCGTTCCAGGCCCTGAGGCTCCGCTGGTGGATGGCATACAGAAATTTTTTCAGTCGGGTTAGTCACCCCAGCAATCTTCCCCTGGATTAGTTAACATGCAAAGGAGAAGAAGAAGAAGGGAGATTTAAGGATTAAAATTATGATTAGAGAAACCAGAACTGCAGTTTAACTGAAAATTAACAATATTTGCAGTTGGAATCAGATGTTTTGGCCCTTCCCAGGCTGCTGCACGCATGGAAGGCTCGAAGACATTCTCCAAGGACTTCATGAAACGCCACAACATCCCGACCGCTGCCTACGAAAATTTCAGCGATTACGCAAGTGCAAGTAGATATCTAGACTCCGTCAATCATGATGTCGTTATCAAAGCCAGTGGCCTTGCTGCTGGAAAAGGGGTTATCATCCCCCAGTCGAAGGAGGAAGCTCAAAAGGCACTAAGGGAAATGATGCTTGATCGACAGTTTGGAGAGGCCGGAGACGAGGTTGTGATCGAAGAGTTCCTTGAGGGAGACGAGCTCAGTATTCTTACATTCTCCGATGGATACACGGTCAGGTCGCTCCCGCCCGCGCAGGATCACAAACGCATCTTCGACGGAGATCAAGGTCCCAACACGGGAGGCATGGGTTGCTATGCGCCAACGCGAATTACATCAAAGGAAGTGCTTGATGAGATTGACAAGACTGTCATTATCCCTACCATTAACGGAATGAGGAGAGAAGGTGATCTTGGGTCTTCTTCCGTGATCTGCACTTCGAGAGAGATAACTAATTGGGCTCTCTAGGTTACCCATTTGTTGGAATTTTATTTACTGGACTCATGATGACCAAGAATGGACCTAAGGTCCTTGAATACAATGTCCGTGGCGGTGATCCAGAAACACAAACTCTTCTGCCTCTCCTGAGTGATGACACTGATCTAGCCGAGGTGATGATTGCTTGTACTGAGCATTGGCTTGACGGTGTGACGATAAAAATTGAGCCGAAGTTTTCCGCCACTGTAATTGCCGTCGCAGAGGGATATCCAGGTTCCTACGCGAAGGGCCGGGATATTTCCCTGACTCCACCGGCCGCAAACACCCTAATTTTCCACGCAGGTACCACTCTAACAAACAATCACCTGAAAACATCCGGTGGTCGCGTTATCGCGGCAACATCCACAGCTGCCACGCTCGAGGATGCAGTAAGCGACGCCTACACGGGAATTTCTACTATCAACTTCCAAGGGATGCATTACCGCAAGGACATCGCACACCGCGCCTTTAGATCCACATCCTCCTCCAACGCCGAACCCCTCACCTACGCCGCTGCCGGCGTCTCCATAGACGCGGGCAACGACCTCGTCAAGCAAATCAAAGCCAACGTCGCCCAGACCCGACGCCCAGGAACTGACGCCATAATTGGCGGTTTCGGCGGCACCTTCTCCCTCTCAACCTGCAACTCAGGCTTCCACCCTTCCTCGCCAACTCTAATCGGCGCCATCGACGGTGTTGGCACCAAGCTCGCCATCGCCCATGAAATGCGCGTGCACAACACCGTCGGCATCGACCTGGTGGCCATGAACGTCAACGACCTCGTTGTCCAGGGCGCTGAGCCCCTCTTCTTCCTCGACTGCTACAGCTGCGGCAAACTCGATGTCGCCACGGCCGCCGCGTTCGTGTCCGGCGTTGCTGCCGGCTGCGTCGATGCCGGCTGCGCACTGGTCGGTGGAGAAACGGCTGAGATGCCCGGGCTATACGCGGGCACGGCTTACGACGCCGTCGGCGCTGCGGTGGGTGCGATCGACACGGCGAAGCGCACGGTCCTGCCGGCCATAGAGCGGATGCAGGTCGGCGACGTGCTCCTCGGGCTGGCCAGTAGCGGCCCGCACTCCAACGGATACTCTCTGGTGCGGAAAGTTGTCGAGCGCTCGGGCCTCTCGTACCACGATGCTGCGCCCTTTGAGACCACGGCTCCGTCGCTCGGTGCTGCGCTATTGACCCCTACGCGGATCTACGTCAAGCCGCTCCTGGCGGCTCTCGCGGCGGCTCCCGGTGCGATTAAGGGTCTTGCGCATATTACCGGTGGCGGACTTGTGGAGAATATCCCGCGCGCGCTCCCAAAATATCTGACAGCGCTTGTTGATGTTGCGTCGTGGCCACTTCCGCCGGTGTTTAGGTGGCTGAAGAAGTCTGGGGGAATTACGGGCTCGGAGATGGGGCGGGCATTTAATAACGGGATTGGCATGGTTATTGTTGTTGGAAAGGAGGATGTGGCACTTGTGAAGGGACTGTTGGAAGGAAAGGGGGAGAAGGTATTCGTTGTTGGAGAGTTGGTTGCGCGTGAAGAGGATGAGGGCTGTGTGTTGAAAAGCTTGGAAAGTTGGGAGTAAGATTTGATGGATGGATGGATGGATGGATGGATGGTTATGGGATTTGCATATCTTTTATGACATTCATTTTTGATAACTAGATCTTTTATGCCGCCATGTGGTTAGTTTAGTGTTCCACGCATCGTTCACTCACGTAGGTTTGTTAACAACAAAACAAGGAATCGGTATATTTGTTTGGCTATTTCCCGCTAGTATCTCCCGTTTACTCAACTTACGCAGCGTAGCAGTACTTTTGTGGCTAGATATTTATAGAAGTGTATGTGTCTGTCCAGCTGGGTGGCACCGTTCTACTTAATCCAGGAGCCAATCAGAATCCGCTGCATAACCTTATTTCAACCTCCCGTTGCTCACGGCAAATCCCACCAAAGCAGGTCCATGTTTGTCAAAAGGCAGTTTCCTTCGTCCGCGGACGCCAAATAACAACAGTAGGAAAGCCAGCTATGTGTAAACAATAGGGTTTCTTCAAGAATTTAAGTGACTATTCAATTTAGTTTAACTAGAGAAAAGTATGAAACATGCAATCATGCAATCATGAGAGTACTGTACCGGGGGAAAGCAGCAATTTCCATACTAGGATGGTCGTTCAAAGGGTGTACGTTTCTCAAAGGCTAAAAGAAAAACTGGATAAGGAAATCACTAATAACAGATATATGGGGAATGGTGCTCTCTCAGGAAACAAACTCAGGAAAGACAATGCGAGACGGGAATCAAGGGGCGAAGTAGGGAAGGGATATTCAAATCAAGGATCAATGTGACGTTCTCGAACAAGGGCAAATCAATGAGGCATAGCTAGTGCAGCTGGCACACATGAACTGAAACAGCATCAAAGAGAGATTCTGAGATTCTGCTGGAACGGGGGATCGGATATCAGCGGGGATTCCTCAGCGGCGCCATCAGCGAATGGAAAACCGAACGCATCGACAAGAAGATCGGGGAATGTGCATAGTGAAGAGTGGATGGATGGGCGTTAGATTCGCAGGAAGGAATACATGATCCGTGTCCGGCACCGAATGAATGGAATGCGCGGGCGGATCAATGTCCGTTTGGTTGGCGCTCGTGTTCGGGACACCAATCATAAATGTACTCCACATTCCAGTCTTCTTGGACACAATCGGGGTAATCAGAACACGGGCCGTCGATAGGGGTTCTGCTCTTCAGGCAGAAGCACCGATAGTAAATAGTGTACATCCTACACATTATGGCGGATTGCGTGGAAAACCGTGGATACGAGGGAGAATGGGAAACCTATCCCTACAGAAACTAGAATACCGACAACTAACGGTTAGTTCTGGTGATGTCTCAGACTCCGTTTAACATACCGCGCAACCTAGGGTAACCCACGACGATGGCACTCCGCGCAGTTTCTCTCCAGATGGACAGTCGCGAAGTCCAAGCGGGTGCACCCCTCGATAACGCAGAGATTGAAGACTTCACTTTCCAAACACTGACACTTGTAGGTGGTTCTAATGGTTACACACATGTGATGGCAGTCGCGAAAGCGAGCTCTTATAACCCGTAGCACAAGCTGTTTGCTCAAGAAGAACAGCCGTTTGCCTAACAATACAGACAACGTGGGCAGTAATCTTCAAGATAGACGTCGACCCAATCACTATCGCAATCAGGGTACTGGTCACAGTTATTGGAAGATTCTGATTCTAAATGCATGCACTTGTAGTAGGTACGAACTCGATAGCACATTGCTGACCAGCCAGAAGGGAATAAATGTCAACTTGTTGCTTGCTGGAAAGTTGCTGTTGTGATGAAGTGTCTTGGAAGCTCAATAAGCAGTGCGCGTAAGGAGAACGAGGTAGATAGGTTCTGACCTTCTTCGCAGGTTGTGGGAAGGGTGAAGGGTAGAGAGCGAGGTTCTTCTACCTAAAGTATTGCAGGTGGCGTTTTACTTTTCGGGGAATGGAGAAGTGGACATAGACAAGGGGGAAAACAGAGTATAGATCGACTGACTAAATTCTTATCTGGACTTCGTCGAGTATGAAGGAAATAATAGAAGTAGAAAAGACAGCAAGAAAGCCAGGATATGAGAGTCAATTTATATACCCTGAAGCTTCCTCGCGAATCTCACCCCCTTGACAGGAAGATGCCGTACCGGCATCCCCCCGGTGGCCCTCCCGGATTGGCAATATTAACATGTTCTATAAATATTGAAAGCAGTTATTGTTCCACTTGAAAGATGAAAAAAGACAAAATGACACAAATCATTGATTGTATCACATGGCACCCCCGACGCAATGTGCCGTTTGGTGCCCAAGAGGCTGCTGGCTAACAAACGGAATGAAGATGATCACCCAAGGCAGAATACCGAGTAAAACTGAAAGCCGTGAGGCTGCGCATTGAGGGGTCGATCAAGGCTCTGAAAGGGTCTTATAAATAGGTGACAAAGGGCGTGACCACGATGCGCAAGAGACACGTAGTGATTCGGCCCTAGGTGACACAGTCCGGCAGATACCATCATCCTTGTATTCACACATTGGGTTTTTCAAAGGGGTGAGATACTGCAAACAAACGGCATTGTCACTGTACCTCGGGAAGAAACTGGCCATGATGTTGAATTAAGCTCATGCGCTACACTCAGCTGCGTTAGGCTAACCCTAAGTCCGGTTATCATCAGAGGACTTTGCGAGAAATGCGGGAAGACAGACTAACTTTGGCGGTGACTAGTTTAGCATCGCCAGTACCCTACCTTAGTAGCCAGCCCTGTTTGGGTCTTCTGTATAACTACGAGTGGGTACTTGGATATTGACCACTAATATCATTGCAATCATTAGTTATCTATTCCAAGTACATTTGAATGCTGAGCCCCGATCACTGGGAGCCTGCGGGATCGGCTAAGTTCCTAGGTATTATAGAGAAGCTGTATCTAAACAACCAAAGCGTAGGGGTAAGCTGGGAAAATTCCAGAACACCTTATCTGATGCAAGGTACCGCTGGACTCTTCCATCTGGCATCTACGGAAGTGGGGAACGCTAGAATCTTCTGTGGTAATCCGATGTTACATCTCAGCTGTCCAGTAGTCAATGTTTTTGAAGTAAGTTTATTCTGAAGCTTGAGGCTTGTATAAAGTTTAACTGTCAAGTTTGTTAGTTTGGTGTATGGCTAGATCGATTCATCTGGTTCTGATGTCTACGTAAATTTCTAGTGTTGCACATCTTCATCTAGCAAAAGGAATAAATATAATGAATAAAAGAACCGGAAACAAAATAATATCATTAATAAATAAATATATAAATAAAAACGTAAAGAATTTAGTAGCAGCCCCAATCTTCCCCAGCACACTCAAATCCCGCCGTTTCGCGCGCTCGTAAACTCAGAATCTCGTTCCCGAACCTCGGCCCAACTCTATCGAGGATTGTAAAAATGTTTTACTTAAGAGTGATTTTTAACTTTTATCCTCATCAGATCTTGAAGAGTACATCCTGATCGCAAATACAGAATCAAATCATTGTTGGTTAGAATCATCACCAAATTGCGGGAAAAAAAAAAAAAAAAAAAAAGGGAGAAAGACCGAAAAGGGGAGTTAGATTGATAAAGACTAGAACTATATACTTTTTTCAGTAACTGTGTAAACATCGTGCTATCCTGTAGCTTGACTATTTAGAACACTTGCGTTCATTACTCGCAATCAAGGATCATCTTCTCTGCATATGTACATCTTGCCCCTCCTCTGGGTATATGACGCCCGCTTTTCCAGAAAGGGTTATCTCAAGTCCTCTACTTCCCCAAACCCCCTGCACTCAATATCTCAATATATATACAGATAGAAAAAAAAAAAAAAGAAAAAGAAAACAACAATTACGGTGCACCGGTATACAGCTGCTTCCCCCCCTTCTTAAAGGCGAGAATAACCTTCTGCCCACGAGAACCGACAACCCACTTGGCAAACTCCTTCGCGAGCTGCAGATCCTGCGCCTGCGCGCCAATCAGCAAGTGCGCTGGGTTAAGCAAGGGGTCGTCGGCGTGGTCACTGCCCTCTTTGTAGATGACGATGTTGTCGCGGACTTCCTGGGAGACGGACAGGAAGGTGCCGCGGTCTGTGATGGTGTATTCTTCCAGCATGGAGGCGGCGTGGAGGGCCTGGATGGGGTACGCGATGTATTGGTGGTACCATTTTGCGGTGGGGGTGGCCCAGGGGACCTTTTTAAGTATTTTTAGTTTGATTTGATTGTACAATATATATATATATATATATATATATATATATACTGGGTAAACTGAGAGAGAGGAAGGAAAACGAAAAAAAAAAGGGGGCTTACCTGTCCAATGCCAATAAACAGCGACGAATCCTTAATATTCGTCGCAGATTTGTCGAACCTGGTCAGGAACCTGGTGGGCGGCTCCGTGGTCCCACGCTCGGCCGCCTTGTAGATATCCGAAATCATCTTGAGGATCTTGTCTTTCTTGTTCAGTTTCGCAGGGTTTGACCGGGGTCCGATGAGCATGAAATGGTCACGCCAGGCATAGTAACTGGGGCGCAGAGCGATGCCCTCCTCTATGGCTAGGTCCTCCGCAACGGGGCTGTAGGTGAAGGCGACGTCGGCAGCACCGCTCTGGAGGTTGTTGATAGACTCGGTGGTATCGCTTTTGACCCATGCAACTCGGAACGGTTCAGCACCATGGTCGACTCTGAACTTGATAAAAGCGTCGGCAAGTTCTTATTTGGCAAGTCGGGTTAGTTGGATTGTTTGAAGATTTGTTTGAATCCGTAAGGTATCCCCATGCACGGGGGTTGGTGATTTTTTTCTTTCTTTCTTTCTTTTCCCCCTTACCTCTAATCAGTCCACTTTGGCCAGCACCCCCATTGGCAATCCTGAGCGCGACAGTATCATTTCCATGATAACCCGCATCGTACACTTCCTCCAGACCCGCGGCATGGGCTCCGGTGGTTGCGAATTGCAGTAGGCATGCCAAAGCAAGCGACTTCAAAAGAGACCGCATCATGATTGCTGTGTCTCCGCCGTTCTTCCAGGAGCAAAAAACAAGAGCAAATATCACTTTTCAACAAAAAAGGGGAACACCTGGTTCCATTGCTTTCGAGAGAAAGGAGGGAGAGCAATGCCCTGTCTCATATACCGCGGGCTCAGCACCTTCGCTGGTGAGATGCGAGGGAGTTTGCAGCGATCGACATCACTTTCTCCTTCGTCCAGGTCGTGGCCAGCTGGGAGGTGATATTTCTTTTTCGGGGTCCGCAAAGAGAAAAAAAGCGGGACGGGGAGGAAGAAGCAACGAGAGGACAACTAGTGGCCTCTGGTTACCGACTACCACTCGCTACCCTTTAGCGGGGCGGACGATCCAGAAGAGGGTAGCCCGCCCGAAGCTACAGCCTCCGCTCGGGGAGTCGGAGACCGGAGAACTCGAGACGACATCATCCGGATGGGGACAACGTGTGGGTAGGTGATTCGTGTAACTCAATTTTCAGACTCGTGCCCAGGCCACCCGGGCAGAGAGCGCATCGAACAGGCCTTCGCCGTGAGTCGGGACGGTCGGACAGGGTCAACGCAGGGAAAATGCAAGGGCAGCAGGGTAATAGCCGCAACGTTGGTTCGTTGACGAGTTCGTCTCACGAAAAAAAAAAAAAAAAAAAGCAGAAAAATAAACGCAAAGTCAAGGTTCCATTATCTCAGTGAACCCAGACAAACTCTGCATGGAAAAAGTATAAGTATACAGCAGTTAACTAACCCGCATTAGGAAATGAGAGCAATTTGTATGAGAGTTGATTGAAATTCATTTGCTTCATAGTCACTCCATCACAAATCTATAGAATTAATGCTTGGATATACAGATTAATATGATATATGGCTATCTCTGAGATGTATTTTATATCATACATATGCTAGATTGATGATAAGCTTGTATATACTACTAAAGTAAAGCCTTGGAAGTTGAAAAGTGGAGCTTATAACTACTCTAATAAAGATATGAAAATAAAAACCGAGTCTATCTCTAGATAACTGGTATATCTAGCTCTCTTACTTACACCTATTTGTTGAATTGATAATGATAGTTATTTAGTTATTCCCAATCAAAGCCTTCTTCTCCAAAAGATGTAGCCGATGCACGCCAATATTCTTCATGATGAAGAATTAAAATTATCCTTCGAATAGGTGGCAGACACTGTGGTTCTCTGATTGAGTGGGTTAAGACTGCAAATTCTTCACGAAGCAAAGCACGTAGGTTCCATGCTGTGATGTGCCCAATAGTAACTAGCCACAACGTCTCGTGGCTTTCCAGGCCCGGGACGAATGAGAAGCTGGTGGAAACTCTATCTCGCGCTAGAAAAGCATCCAGGGGATGGGATCTGCGACACTGTAGTGGGTGGACGGCTTGAGACAGTGAGATGTGGGGGATTATACGGGTGTCGGCGATATCTCGACGCTGTCCCGATCCGTGCCTTGGGAAGGCAAGCTGGATCCGAGAGAAGGGCAGCAAGGTCCCCACGAGAATCGAGAGGGAATACAATACATCAAAGGGAAACTCGTCATACGGTGGGTGTGGTTTGTGAGCAGAATTTTGAATAACTAACTACGAGTTGCTATATGGTTAGTTACAGTAACATGCGAGCCCCCGCATCTGGACCATCCCGTCTCCAAGAGCATCGATTTCATCAGGAACTCCCTCCTGCACCCGCCACTTGTCAACACCTGCTTTTCGCTTTTACAGCTGTCATATTTCCATCCAGAGCAGCCACCCACATTTGTTAGGGACTACATTTGTGGCTCCCATACTGTGGTTCCGAGCACGGGTGGTGCCAACGAACCCCAGATGAGGGCGATCGGATTTCTTGACCACCTACGCATTGCTCTTTTCTTGACGACGAAGGAATGTGGATGAGCGTGTCCAATTCTCAAGCTCCATCTCGAAAAATTTTCGTCGATGTGACATCATCAAGCAACGTCGAGGGGTCTAGTTAACTACGCTGTAACTAACGGTGGAGCTTGATATCAGCAATAACTCAACTTAATTTTGGGTATCGGAGTACCTCACGGGTGGGCTCCACCGAAAGAAGCTAATTGATACTACTTGGCTTGACTATGGGCTTGATGGCCATAGAGCTGCTGGCATTCTTGTTGATCTTCTCCATATTGACATGCACGATTGTATGGGGCTTGACAACCTCGAGAGACACGGTGTACTTACCAATGCGCCATTTTGTCAATGGTGATTGATGCAAGGACTCGAAGACGCTGATAACTATCGTTTCGTTCCAAAGGAATGTATACTGGACCCTGTACTCTGTGCTCGGCACGGAAGGGTTCAAACAATCTCCATTATTCCCGCAATCTTCCGGCGGCAGCCCTCTCCCGCCTTTTGGATTTTTCTTCCTGTTTTCATATCCGAAGTACTCACAGTGTCATAGCCAAGCCAAAATTGGAGTCAACAACCAAAGAAACAAACAAGCCAGCCGAATGCATGAAAAACCAATAGTCGAATTCTAGTGACAACTAAACCAACCCAACCACGGAAGTTTTCAAGACGCAAACAAACCTGCAAGATACAGAGTAACTCCCCTCTCTCTAACCCACCATCTCCTCGTCAATAACAATCACATCCCTTTCCCCTCCGTTCCCACTCCCACTCTCTATCCCCGCCATCCCCTCCAATCCCTCAAGCTCCCCCAACACCTCTGCCCGCCTTTCCCCGTTCACTACCAGCTCCCCCACCGCCCGTGCGCGCCTCTCTTCCACCACCCGCAGCTCCCCAGGCAACCAATCCAACTTAGCCCTCGTGGCCTCCTCCTCGCGCCGCAGCCACACAAGCTTCTGCTCCGCCGCGCGACGCTCGCCGATCAACGAGGCAAATTCGTCCTCGGCCCGCTTCGCCCACGTAGCAAGCTCCGTCCGCCGAGTTTCTAACGCGCGCAGCCGGGAGATGAGGAGCTCGTGTGGCTGGGTGCTGGTGCTGGTGCTGGTGCTGGCTCTGCCAAGTTGACCCGTCCTGGCGGTTGGGCCGTGGCTATTGCCTGCGGTGCTGGTAACGGGAGCAGGAGCGGCGGCGGCGGTGGCGGGGACCGCCCTCGCTGATACTGCTACATCGGCAAAAGCGGTAGCGCTGCCGCTTTGAGTGGCCAGCGATCGTAGGGCGGTGGGGAATTTGCCCGGCTCCTTTTTGCGCGCTGCGGAATGTAGCTTTCGGCGTTTGTTGCTGCTGCTGCTGCTCTCGCTACCACTACCACTGCTGTTGCTGCTGCTGCCCTGGTCCCCTGAGGGGGGCCGGGGGTGCACCTCTCCCGACACTTGGTATGGGTGGAGATGCGGCGGGTATTCACGTGCCGGGTCGCGGTCTACCCTCCGCGGTTCTTGCTGCTGAGGCTGCAGCCCTGGCGCTGGCTCCGACTCTGTTGAATCCATCGCAGAGAAACGGTCTAGTGTCTTTGTCGGCAGAGTTAGACCTCCTGTCCGTCGTCGAGTGAACCGAATCATGGTCTGCTTTTCTCCCGAGGACGGCGGTTCATTATCATCAGGCATCTAAGAGAGGAGCTGGGTAGCTGTTAATAATATATATATATATATATATATATAAATGGGGGGGTTCCAGTCCGGAGGGAATGCAAGGTAATGCAAGGTATCTATCTATCTATCTTCCTATTCACTGGATGGCGATTCACTGGACAGTAAACTATGCGTACCTGGGTAAAAAAAAAAAAAAAGCCAAAGATTGTAGAATCTCAACGAAGCGGCAGGGAATAATCATAAAATCATCCCCGACCCCCCCGCGTGAATTGCCTATGCAGCGTGTTTGGGGATGCGTTCTGTATAGTAGATATAATCGCTAGCTATATCGATCTACCTGCTCCCCCCCTTACATTGAATATATATATTTACATATATATATATACCAAGTAAGCGATGCCCCAGCCCACATGCAAGACGGGAAAACATGGCTGCCAGGACGGGAAAGGGGGATTCGAGGAGAAGAAGGAGAAGGAGAAGGAGCCGAGCGACGCAGATGCTACTGTTGTGGGAATTGCTTTCCTCGCCGCAGCCGTGGGCCATCTCAATGCAATGCGCCCCTTTCCGCTTTCCCGCTTTCCGTGCCTGCGTGCGCTTGTCGCTGGTGCTGGTGCTGGTGCCGGTGCCGGAGGGTCAGCGTTAGGGATTTTATTTACATGGGCAAATTTAGCTATTGGTGATGCGCGGAACTGAATTCTACCCATGCAGATAGATAGATATCGATACCAGCAACAGCTCTCGTCTGGCAATGGCATCGAGGATTATTCTAAGTGTGGGGCCGTTTTGTCGCTCGGGGGCCTTGCGTGGGTCGTGTAATTGGAAACTGCCACGGGGAGAGTATAGGGGATGGATAAGGTATACATATATATATATATATATATATACCAATAAACGAAATGGTCCATGATAAGTGAGCTTGGATATCTCGTACATGCACGGTACATGGACGCGGATGTGTCTAATCGGTAATACACTGATGATAGTAGACACAAGGGAAAATATAGAGAAGAAAATTGAGGAAGTATTAAAAAGACGCCAAGAAACCGTGATAGATACCCAAAGGAAATAGGGAAATAGGAAAATAGGAAAATAGGAAGAATAAACGCCCTCTCTACCGATAAATGCCCGAGGCCCTCGCAATCTCCTCTACAGACCGCTGCGCAAAATCCACCGCATCACCGCCCCTCCGCCGATGCGGGCTCCGCGAATGTCGACGACTCTCCCTGCTCCCGCTCAACAAATCCTCGTGCTCAATATTCTCAAACGAAACATCACTCCGATTCTTCCTCAGCCCGGCTCCCCCATATTCATCATAGCCACCACTCCCATACGCCAGATCATCCTGGTCACTGCTGCCCCCACCCCCACCAAACGCTCCCGCCGCGTCCCGCGGATCGAGACGCAGGTTCCGCTGCTCACGATCAAAGGCAGATAAAAGGACACCGAGCCGTTCCTTCTGCGACGCAATATACTCCGCCTGTTCCGCCTTGGACGCCGTCGCAATGCTATCGGGAATCAGCTTGCCGCTGGCGCTGAGTTCCTCGGCCTGCACGTCTCTGCTTTTCCCCGAGGAGGTTGCCGACCCAACAGCGGCGGCAAGGAGGGAGTACAGATCTGCAGCGGGGCTGGCGAGCGACGACGCCGCGCCTGCTGTGCCAGGGATGGTGAAGCGGGATAGCAGCGACTGGGCAAATCCCGCCGCGCCGGCTGCCTGTGGCGGGTGCGGGGAAGGCGCAGCAGTGGCTGCCATGGGGGGAAGGCCCAGGACCCTTTCACGAAGGAGATTGATGGCTTTGTAGAGGTACTCCAGGCCGGCGGATTTGGCGCTGTCGTGGGTTTTGCTGATGAAGTGTTCGATATCACGCTCGTGGCGGCAGAGGAATGGGTCGATGTATTCCCTGTAGAGCATTTTGGCGCCTTGGGTCTGTGGGAGGACGAGGTAGGAGAGGGCGAAGAGGCGAATCCAGCTGTAAAAGGGGAACCTGTGTTTGGGTTAGTATTCACTTCACGCCGATGACAGCCAACTTTCGTGCTGGGCTTGGGGTTTTTCTGAGGCTTCCGCCAACATACCATCCTATAATGAAATAGGTCCAAGATTCAACCAGCAAGACTATAGACATGACAACCCAGTACATGAGCCATGGTGCTAATTGGGAGGGATCGGAGCTTCGGAGCGCTTTGTAGGATGCAAAGATGGGGAAGAGGATGGTGAGCACGGAGCTATATGCGAAGCGAAGCAGAATTCTCGGTCAGCATATTGATTGTGCTCGATAGTAGTAAAACTCCGCAAGGATGGGGGAGGATATTCAGAGCTAGATAGATGCTGGAAACCGAAGTGCCGCTGAAGGAAGTGAGTGACTCACGATAGTAAATCCGCAACGATGCCGAACATTGCAGCCAGATGACCAACCAGTCTAAACTAAGACCAAAGCAGAAGAGAAAAGGGAAAAAAAGAAAAGAAAAGAAAAGATATCTAGTATATGACACGGGATCTTGCTGCAATAGATAGGCGGGCAGAACGGAAGCGGGAGGCTGTAATGTGCAGGTGGCTTGTGAAGAGCTGCAGAGAAATCGCTGCGGGATCACGGATGTCCCAGTTGCTGCTTTGCTCGAGTGGATATCCTGGATATATCGACACCGCACGGCAGGACAGCGCTGGCGGATGTTGCAGGTTCAAGTTGCTGCGGAGGTTATGCTGGGGAGTTGTGTGGGGAATGAGAGGGATGTGGACTGTCGTCATTAGCTCGTCGACTAACGTTGACTAGCTGTGGCCTCGGCGGCTTCGGGGCTGACGAAGGACAGACAGACAGATAGACAGACAGACACTCCACCGTGATATACTCAATACATGCAAGACACAGCTGGCTACTGGGATCTAAGAACATCTGCACGTACCCGGCTGGGTGGCTGCCATATTGTTTACGCAACCTGGCTTCTACAAGCGGGGCAGCATTTTATCCAACAAGAACGCTCAGATCGGCCAGGTTAGAGAGTACTGTGCAATTGTACGGACAACATCCTGAATGCAAGGTACTAGTGTCGAACGATGATGATATATCTGACATTGTGTAGAGGCTGTTTATTCCCTAAGAACTTACTACTATCCTGACCAGCTCTCGGTTGAATACTCGTATACTTACTTCCCTGATCGAATTTTCGGTTCAATGCGATCACACCCTGCAACCTCTCCCAAGGCTTGCCATGGCAACCCTCGAAGTCATTCGGCGAGCGAACTGCAAATTTTCACTATAAACCTCTGGAGAAACAGGGAGTGGGATTCCGCACCAAGCACTTTTGTCACCTCATGTCCTAGACACTGTACGTGTTTCAGAGCGGTTCTAGACCCCTTGATGGAAAGGGTTCTCTTGTGTTTCTAGAAGATGTCCCAAGCGGAATGAGAGACATCTGTCTGTGGCACCCCCGCGACATATTCGAGCAAGGGCACTATTCCAATCGAGGTGCTTTTTGTAGGCAATATCAGCAATTCCAGTGAACCGGAACGGAATTCAGACAGGAGACTACGCTCATGGCCTGGGCCGTAGAAGATGGGTCGTGTCTTGTCCACTCAGTTTTCTAACATCGCCCGCCACCTTTAGACGTCGTGACGAGGCAAAGCTAATGTGATCGAATACGATTTGAATCTGCCCCAAAAAAAAAAAAAAGATTCCCTATGATGTTTGTTGCTCACTTCCTTTGGCTCTTCTTACTCCTTAGGCTCAAGACATTACAGAATTTAGAGACATAAGCAGGCAGAGCATGATAGAATGGACGAACAGCGAGACAGGACCTGATGGTGTACGCTGGCATGGCCTCAAAAGAAAGGCCTTTGGATGGCAAAAGCGAGGTTCTAGATAGCCGAGATCGGTACTGATAGTGAGACATTTCGCAGCTCCAGGGATGGAATTGTATCCTCCCTCAGACAAGGAACTCCCCTTCTCTCACATTCCCATCCATTGGGGACGCACATGGAGAGTAGATACAGCAACTTGGCGTCTGCACGCAGTTATCGTGCCGTTTTTATTTTATTTTATTTTTATTTTCTTGTATTAGTTGTGGTATGAATTGCGTCTTATCCAATAACTAAATAGAGAGAGAATTCTTGACTATCTCATCATCGTGAGCTGGGGTTGGGTATTTAATCATAGTTACATACGTGTTCACCATACTAGTAATCAATAAAACAGGAAACCACTTTGAAACCATCTGAAAATCAAAACCGTTGCTTCTCCATCAAGGCGGGACTGCTTCCCATGTTCTATATCATGGAATGAGCCATTTCTTCCAATGGGGGAATTCATTACTCCTCAACAAAAGTTAACAAAAGTTCCAAAGAAGAAAAAGAAAGAAAAAAAAAGGGGGGGAGGAGAGGGAAGGATATCTGCAAAACGTCGCTCACACCCCTCAACCCCCTCAGCGCTCCTCCTCAGAAGATGAAACTGACTCCTTCTCCGCATCCTCAAGACTCTGCGACTTGCCCAGAACAGGGTCACGGATCAGAAGAGCAAAGACAACCAACAACACAGTGAGACAGATACCAGTGATGCACAGCAGTCGCTGGACGTGGCGGTAGGCATCAATGACACCATCGCGCACCGGCGTGCCGACCGGGTGAGCCGTGGCAAACCCAAATGGGTTGCCATATATTGTGCCCGCGTCAATTGCGTCCCCGACTCGATCCTGGATAGCGCCCGGGAGCACTTGGTTCCAGATCGCACCCGAGATGGCGTTCCCGAGGGCGCTGCCGATGTTGTAGCTTGCGAGGTACAAGCCGGTGATGACGGCCACGTCTAATATCAAGGTTAGCTGGATTCGGGCGCTGGGGGTTTCCTTTTCTTTCTTCTTTTTTTTTTTGTGGTTGTTTGTTGAGCGTGGGCTCATTGGGGAAGGGAGCGGCATATATTTTATATACTCACGTTCATGTTTCGTTGCAGCTTGGATACTTGCTTGTGCGGGGTAAGGGAATAATCCACCAGCTTTAATAGGAGGTTAGTTTTAGTCTCATCAATATTTAACTTGGAATCTAGAGGACAAAGGGTGTTTTTTTGTTGGGCAGTTGGAGCTTGTGAGGTTATATCTTACCAATACCGAGCAAGACCTGGGCACCGATGACCCCAGAGTGGCTGGAGCCGCCTGATCCCCCACGGAAGTGAATGAGAATACCGAACGCAACCATGAACAGAAGGGTTCCGCAGATGATCATGACCTTAAGCCGGCGAATCTTCAAGACAACGAGACCGGCGATGCAGCCCGTAATGACAGACGAAAAGCTGTACAGGGAGGTGATGCGAGTGGCGCTTTTGATGGACTCGTCGAAAGCAACAATCAACACCGTATAGAGGAAGTCTCCCTGGAGATACCACGCTGAGAAAAGAGGGAGAAAGAAAGGGGGAAGGATGGTTAGCCTAGGTCGGAGAAGCTTTCAAGAGAAAATTGGGCGGTTTGTCCTTACCAGTGTTAAGCATCACCGCAATACCAAGGGCAGCCCAGACGGCACGGTCTTTAAGAAGCTGGGCAGATTCTGTTAGTATACCCAAAGCAGACGACAAGACGGGGAATTCCAAATATATGGGTGATGAGGACTCACTCTAAATGGAACCATGGGATGCTTGCAAGATCTCTCCCAGAAAACGAAGACGGGAATGCAACAGATCCCAATGACGAGCGGCGCGATAACCTTGGCCTTCTGCCATTGAGTCTGGACTCCCCCGGCAAGAGTAAAAGGAACGAGAATAAGGGCGAAAACGGCAATCAAAAGGATGACGCCTATTACATCCAGCTGCCAGAAGAGGGCTATCGAGAGCCGGCGCGCGCCCAGAAGCTGATACGAACTTTTGTACCCAGCAAGCGCGCCATCTACTTTTGCTCTTCTGTGGACGATAAAGAGAGATGCGATCAACGGCAAACAGCACACTATATGATTTCCCAGTTAGCTTTTTATTTTCTTGCTTCAACTTCCTTTTCCTCTTCGCTCGGATGGCAGATTCGTTGA
Source organism: Histoplasma capsulatum G186AR (assembly GCF_000150115.1). Taxonomy (NCBI): domain Eukaryota; kingdom Fungi; phylum Ascomycota; class Eurotiomycetes; order Onygenales; family Ajellomycetaceae; genus Histoplasma; species Histoplasma capsulatum. The sequence continues at coordinate 307,973 of NW_025544813.1, read as the reverse complement.
TTCTGGATAATAACATACCTGGGTAGATGATTGCCCACATCCCAATTCCTGTAGGGGGCTGTTAGCTGAAGCTTGAGTCGAGTTATATCACGAAGTGTTGCATACCCCATTTCCATGTTGTGACGCCCAGCACAGCATTTGTGACATTCCCACTCACCCAGGTATTGATCTATATCCGATTAGTGAGATGATTCTGGCCCCTGGAGAAAGGAGATTGTTAACGGCTCCAAACGTACGAGGAATGGTAATGCAGGAACGTAGGAGAAGATTAAGCGGGACCGAAGCGATGTCGTATCAGCAATCAGGACCTCGACCAGCAACATGATACCTGTGTAGCCGATCTTTTTGAAAAAGAGAAACACAAGTAGAGTCCGAAGTTAGTGAACCAAGAAAAATACAAGGCGTGGGTGGAATATATCCGCTCACCTGATAAAGGATGGCACCGGCACAGAATGATTGCACGTTGGTTGCGCAAGCTTCGATAATCGTGCCTGTCACAATCGTCAGCTAAGTCTATAGCACAAGGCCTTTTTCCTTGCAGGAGGGATATGTCACATACCAATGATATAGAATACAATAGTAATACTGATAACCTCCGCGCGACCAAACACATCAGCAATCTTTGCGATTGTTGGCTATATAGGGCATGATCAGTACAGGATCTCGATATGCGCCTGAGGAACGGACTGGACATACCTGAGCAGCAGCACCAATGACGCCTCGCAGAACATTAACTGTCGCTAGCAAGCTGTGTTGGGCATATGACGCAACAGCATAGGGCTTTCGATCGTCTTCAGTCAGCAGTTTATACTTCTTTCTTTCTCTTTTGTATCATACAGCGGGGGCGAGGGGGATGGATAGATACTCCAGTCGATAATGCGGCCGCCCCGAACATACCTGGTAAGTATATCGAATAGTCCCATCCAATCCATAAGCGTAGGCGAGAAGGAATATACCAAAAAAGAACAGGACCTTGTCTGGAAGCGTGAAGTAGCGAGAAATCACCTCGACCCGTGCAACACCAGGACTTTTCTCTCCCAGGAGAGCCGGCGAGTGGTCCTGACCTGCATTGCCGGAGTCAGATACATCATGCTTTCCCTTCTCGCCCACCTCCAGCGGCGATGGAGGGAATGCCTCCTTGCTATCCTCTACAGTTCCCATGAGTCTATCAGCGCAGAGCTGCGAGCAAGGCAGATACCCAAGGTGGTTAGTTATTGAAGTATATTATAAGCAAATCAGTCGATGCAATGGATGAGTTCCCTATTATATTTACGAAACGAGAGCGGGGTAGAAAAAGAAAGAAAAGGAAACAAATTCCAAGCTCGAGTCCGGGCGCAGGATTAGCTTTTAAAGCTCTGTTGAGGAGGAGAATACAACCCGACTCAACGGGCGCCAGGGAAGGATGATGGAACCCTTGCGGGATAACGGGCTGGCTGGAAGGCAATTCACCAAGCCTAGTCTTCAAATATTTTTCTTCCTTTTTTTTTGCTTTTGCTTTTCGCCTACTTATTCTCCGCCTCAAATCACCTTTTTGCGGACGGCGCAGGAATCGTGACAGGAGAAATTTTTATCAGATGGGGCTAGCAGGCATGTTGGCCGTATCTGATGGGAGATTGATAGCGCCTCGGCCAACCAGATGCGGCGGTTGCTCGCTTTAGCTTCCTTACTTCAACGACGGACTCGCGGTAGCGCCAGACGGTGGTTCACACAAGGGCAAGGGAGTTTGCAGTTATTTGCACATGGATAATACCGCTTCCTGACCCAGGAGCTGACCAAGGCTGACAGGGAGAATGAAGTCACTGCGGTGCCTGCAGCCAGGGCCGGATTGCTCTGTAGTATCCATGGACGGCGTTTGTTTGGAGAGACGAAGAGACGACCGTGAAGACAGTCGCGGTCAAACCTGGGGGAATATGACATATGAACAACCCCTCCAGAGAGGCGTTGAGCACTGCAGTAGGTCAACCGGGTTAGGCGCGAAAATATTTTGAATCTCGCCACGCTTGCTCTGCTCCCGACAAGCACCAATATCTTACCCGGACACTGTTCGCGGAGGGGAAACTTGATTACTTTAGAATAGAGTTAGTTATTCGCATTTTCATCTGCAGTTCTTAAAGCTTGTTTGGCAGGCTTATCCGTTTCCGCAGACAGAAAACTTATGGACGGTTTCGGGAAGTCTAACCCTGCCAGAAGACAGGCCCAACAACTCCAATCGCTAACTCTATTCGTTTAACCCAAAAGCCTCGAGAACATTGTCCACGAATCGGTCTCCGCCATCCTTATTTATCTCACGCATAAGCTCTGGCTATGGCTTCAAGACCGTAACATCGTTTCAACACTGAGCTGTCTGCACAGTTGCTCGGGAAACTCCTAGAGCTCACACCCAGGGTTGTGAAGTCCCCGATCATGTCGCCCTTCTCGAGATTACTAGCCGGGTAAGCCTTATGCTGCATCGTACGAGAAAAAATCCGTCTAGCGCTCATGTTCTCGCGCCACACTTCCACTTTTCGTCCTTCCCTTGCCCGTTCCCGACCTCCCACCTCGCGTGCTCACCGTCTAGGCATTCCGTGTCCATGGAGCCAACGCCACCCGGTGCCCGAATTCCCTCGGCTTCCATGTTCGACGGTCTGACGGCCTTGAAATAATCACAATTTCCAAATCTTCTAATTTACATGGTAGCCTGGGTTTGGACCCACAAGCTTCCGGCTAAGAGAAGAGCACTGCAACGGTTCGATCAGATAACGATTTCACACAATACGTCTTGTTTATATCAGCTGATAATGGAAAGCAAGGTGTGCTCACTTGCGTTTGGAGGCCCACAAGGGCCATGGCCATAGGGCCTGACACATTCAGACCAGAAGAGTAGACCAGAGATATGGTTTATTAGTTGGAGTATTTTTCCTTTTTTGTTTACTCTTTTTAAACTGCTGAATCAATTTCAGGTCGAAGGTGGTGAAAATTTTAAAAGCCATTGGAGTTAGTTATCCTTAAGGAGTCCGTGAAAATATGCCCATCCCGTCAGAAAACATGCTTGATAGGAGTGACGAAATGGGCGATTCTGCTTTGAAATATGGTGGATCGTATCCCATATATTACAAGGATACCTTCGCAGGGTAAGCAGCGGAGTGGGACGAACATTATCCTTGTGCTATAGTGTATGCAAAATCCGCTCACTCGGGTCCAATTCCAACAGATCGGTGCATCCGAATGCTGCTACATCACCTACATAGTACAGGGCTACATGGGTAGTAGTAACTCTAGTTCTCATATTTGGCGAAATTCTCGCCTACCAGGCTCCGTGGGTTGGGCAAATCTGAGGCAGTTCATTCAGTGTGTGTACAGCGTCCTTTCACTATACACTGTATATATATATATGTATCTCCTGTTCTGTACAGCAACGACGCCCCGATGTGATGGGGAAATAGCAAATCACCCTCGGCGGGGTTGCTTGTGCCCGCGATCAGATAAGATAACAGACAAATTACGCTGTTCTTGGCAGAGCCATCAACGTCATCCATCAACATCCGCTTCCCCTCAGCATCCTGTGGTAGATATAGACAATCCGGCTTCAATATACTCTGTGGCCCGTCCACTTCTGCAAGCTGCCCCACAAGTTCTGTGCTTCTGGTATTCGACACTCCTTTCTACGTTTCCTTCGGCCTCAGCAGGCCAACCACTGCGTAAGAGGCCAAGAGAACGCCACATATCCAAGGTTGAGCCTCACGAGAATCCCACCCAGGCTGTAACCGCACATTCCGAAACGACGTGTTCACAACGCATAACAGCTTGACACCGGTTCTCTGTGATTCAATGCCCGTTACTATTGGGGGTGGCAGTATCTTCTCCGAAATATATCTATAAATACCAACCTCTAGCGATCTGCCAGCGCACAACGGTACCCAACTACAAACGGCCCCGTTTGCAGCATTTGGGGCAATCAATTAACGTTCATATCTGCTGGAATTTCATCTGCCTTTGTATATTTAACGGCGGATAGTACTAGACTTTCGGACGGAAGCGGGAAGGGAAAGGAATCACTGCAAGAACCTTTTCAGGGAAGCTACATGTATCTGAGGGAGCCGTCGAGCATATTACATTCGTTCTTCACCGTTCTCCACCGTTCCCGACAATGTGCATAGCTCTCATTTCCACAGCCCACCCTTGCTACCCACTGATCCTAATCGATAACCGAGATGTATGTATAAAGACTTGTCTAATAACCCCCCCCCCCCCCCCCCCCCCCCGCGAAGGCAAAAATTTTTACCCCCCCCCCCC
>NW_025544813.1:285200-303601 GCF_000150115.1 Histoplasma capsulatum G186AR | reverse complement strand
CTCAAATGAGCATATCAAATCCATATACAGTACTAACAACAAATAGGAATTCCTTCACCGCCCCACAGCCCCCGCACACTGGTGGCCGGGCGACAAGTCCCATGTCCTAGGTTCTCGGGACTTAGCCCGGGAAGTCCATGGCACCTGGCTGGGCGTCACAAAGCAAGGCCGCATCGCCGTGCTAACAAACTACCGCGAGGACACCGACAAGCCCGTCGTGGGCGTGCGCAGCAGAGGCTCCATCGTGAATTCATTCCTCGAGCTGCCCCCAGACAGCACAGTCACCGCTAAGGAGTATGCTGAGGACCTTATCGCCGGGGGCGACGCGCAACTGGCCGGCGGCTTCAGCCTTGTCTGTGGCAACGTGCGCGGGCCCTTGGCTGTTGTTTCCAACCGCGTCTCAGCGGCGGACGGCATTGAGTGGATTGCCAATGAAAAGGGCCAGACGGTCGGTCTGAGCAATACGGTATTTGGAGACCGGTCGTGGCGGAAGATTGTGGATGGGGAGAGGCTCCTGAAAGAAGCGATTGATGCCTCTGTGAAGCTGGGTGAATGTGAAGACGCACTTGTGCAGCGGTTGCTGGAACTGCTTAGCAGGGATACGCTACCGAGATTGAGCGAGGGGGGCAATCTGGAGACGTATATCAACCTGCTGCGCGAGAGTATCTTTATCCCTGTTATCGGAGATGATGCGGAGATTGAGCATACTGTCGACGAAGTGTGTGCATCGAAGCTGGAGGGGAAGGTCGATGTGGTGGCTAATGGGCCGGCGGACCATCATGAGTATATGAAGGGTCTGTATGGAACGCAGACGCAGACGGTCGTGCTTGTGCATGAATCTGGGCGCGTGAAGTATTTTGAGCGAACTCTGTATAATGACCACGCAGAGCAGATCAAAATTGGAGAGGGCGACAGGACTTTTGAGTTTACTGTTGAATAAATAGCTGTTTTAAAAAGTTTGGATTTTTGATATTTTAACAAAAGAAGAAAGAGAAAGAAAGAAAGAAAGAAACCCCAACGAGCTATTTTGATATTTTGATGCGCCCCAGTGAACCTGCAAAAATCGTCTATCAGAAACCTTGTTTTGCTTCTTGGTTTTGTTTATTGGGACGTACTGTACTTGCTTATCTCGAGGATGTTACTTGCCAACGGAAAGAAAAGAAAGCGGACCGACCAAAACTGCACCAAATACAGCCATACAGAAAAAAAGGGAGTCAACACAGGTCCTAGAAAGCCGGTTTTTTATCCGATAAAATACGAAATGGTCTACCATCATCCACCATTCTCAATCCTATAACGAGCTGCTCCTACATAGGCAATTTCCTCTGACTAACCTTGATCAGTCTATGCAACGGTATATAAAATTTTTACAAATGATGCAAAATGACTTGAGGATTTCGATTTTCATTTTTGTTTGTGTTGGTTAGGTGGACAGGTAACTAGTAATAAATTCTAAGGAAGGAAGGTATTTCGTCAAGATGGATAAAAGTATATATATATATATATATATATATATATATAACATAGCCTGATGCCTATACCTCTGCGTCTGCATCATTGAACTCTCCCTCCCACGAGCGGGCTAACATCAAGGATATCTACCTAAAAGAATCACGAAACTGCGTAAGTGGCCATGTCCCCAGCTCATTACCAGAATTGCCCCAAAGCCCATCCACAGCATGGACACTTGAAGCCATTCCCCCAATATCCAATTCCATTCCTCAGCCCCCAAAAAGCTCACACCTTCCTCTTAATCAGACCCTTGAAGAAATCAAAACTGTTACTGTCACTCTGAAGCTCCCACGTCTTCCCCGTAGGACGGTCCTCCCACCCCAACTCCTCCGCCACAAGCAAGCCATAGTCACTGGTGATCCCCTTGATGCGCGCGCGCACCCCACCCTCCGCCTCCAGCGTGACGATTTGATCCATATGCAGCCAGTCTGCATAGTAAAGGTCGAAGAAATGCTCGTCAAAGCCTGTGCGTAGGAAGCGGGCGTATAAGGACTCGAAGGCGGTGAGGATGCGGGCGAGGAGCTTCTCGAGGGTTAGCGGGGGGAGACTTCTATTGGAGGGTGATTTCTGGGCAAGGGAGGATAAGAGGGCGTTAAGAGAGGTGGTTGGGGAGGGATTTAGGGCGTTGATCCCGATGCCGACGACGGCGATATATTCTGCAGAGGAGTAGTGGGCGTTTACGAGAATGCCTGTTATTTTTGTGTAGGATTTGGAATCGGGTTTGGTAGGATCCAGGGCGTCTAGAGGTATCATTTGAGTAAGGGTATTGGATTAGTTGGATATTATTATTTATTATTTATTATTAAAGCGGAAGTATGGGGAGGGGGGGGTTTAGTGGTTTACATATATCATTTGGCCACTTCAGTTTTATGGGCATGTTTTCATATCCCTTGTCGTAGCTCTTGATGCCTTGGGCAATGGCGATGGCGGCGATATACTGTATAAACACCACGGGAGCACGGGTCATGTTGCTGACGGCGTGCTTTATGACGATTGAGAACATTAGCTGACCAGATGGCGAGACCCAGACGTTGGACCCGCGGCCTCGTCCGGCCACTTGGACCGTCGCAGTAGCCACGAATCCATGTGGGAGCCTTCGGAGTAGTTGCGTATTCCTATAATTCGTGTAAGTGACAGGACATGACAGTAAGCAGTGTGATGGAATTTCATACTTCTCAAGGAGACTACTTGTGCTCGTGACGACCTCTCCATACAATATATTCGAGCCGAATTCATGAATTTCCTCTTTCGACTGCGAGCGGTATTCCTTGAGATTTCCGTAGAATGCGTGGTGGTTGAAGGAAGGGGTAGCTTTGGAGGACGGAGTTTCATCATGAACAACCACTTCTTTGATAACAGAATTATAATCCAAGAATGTGTCAGAATCACCCCCTTGGCCAGTTTTCGAAATGCCAGCAGGTAGGGATTCAGCTATATCTCTCATTCCCATCGACGATGGTTTCTCGAGATGGAAAGTATCAATATCGTCTTTAATATATTCCTCTCCATCAGTCACGGTAATGATATCTCGAAGGGCGGAGATTAACTCAGCGCTCCCCTGAGGAACCAGAGAGGAAAGATGTAATCGGGATAGCGATGGCACAGTGGACGAGTCTTGATTAACCTGAAGGCCCAGTTTCGTCAAACAAGCCTTCAAGAAACTCACCCTCGATTCATCGTCTGCAGCCAAAACATCGACGATTTTGTGATATTCGGGCCCATCAGCGTTTCTGTCAAGATTGGAGGCAGCAAATCTGGGCTTCGTCAGTTCCCAGCTATCAATCGGCTTTGCAGGAAATACAAACTCTGGATGAGCCCCAGTGAGAATTGCTGCTCCCTCGCCCACCTTACAGTAAACGACCGTAGCCGAGCCCTCTCCAGAGTCCACACTGAGATCTTCTGTGTAACTAGCGAGAACTTCCACCCCTTGGTCCGCATATTTAGGCGCATCAACAAAGACACCTCCGCCATTATAATAAGCCTTGAAAACCTCCGGCACGGACCCAAACGCTTGCGCAGATTTTGATACCTTGAGCTCCGCCGCTCGAGCACCATCTTCACTATCGTATACAAACCCGGGAAAGGCACATCCTCGACATATTCCGGGAAAGAAAGCCAGCTCCCTGTCACCAACAACTTCCAGCTTCTTGTTCCCAACCTCGAACTCACACCGTTTGCTGGCAAAGTAACCGCCCGCGCAAAAACCCAGGTACGCCCCGCCCCGCTGAACGAATTGACTGATCCTCCGATTCCCTTCGCCGTTCAGTGTCCTGCAGTATGGTAAGTCCGCGCCGCCAGGCATTACTAGCAGCGCACAGGAAGCAGTCCAAGGCTCATTGACGATCATTTGCCCCGTTACGGGGATCACAGCGTAGTTCGCAGCCAAGAGCCGGCGGAGAGAGTAGAGGCAGTGGCGGACGGCGTCGACGGTAGTTCCATTTCCTGGAGCAGCGGGGGTCAGAATATTGGTTTTCCAATCGGAGTAAGTTTGCGCACCAGAATAGACCAGCACGTTCAACCTTTTAGAGAGGAGGACGGGGTTGGTGGTCATTTTGTAGTAGGATAGCTGGTTCCTCTGCGGGGCAGGCAGTGTTGACTATTTAATATATTCGTCTGAAGTTGGTCCAAGATTTTCCCAGTAACTTGGTTATTTGCTTTGCTCCAACCACAGGAAAAGAACTGCACCACGATGTCCAAAACAGAGAAGAAGCCGCCGGTCGCGCAGACTGTGGAGGACGATGGGCCTGATGAATGGTATGAGGCCTCCTTTCTCCGTCGCCTTGAAGCCAAGGGAGCGTAGTCACCGACTTAAATAGCTGGTGGGCTGGCTGACAATGCAAATATCTATGCAGGGACAAGCGGATTTTCAGCACCGGATGTGCAGGTAGGACGCGGTCCCTCTAATATCGGGACTGGAAAGAAGATTCTAACGAGAGGCCATTGGGGATGACAGCGGAGCAGCTAAAGATGAACGATTGCTACTATGACAAGAGAGACTGGCGAGCATGCAAAAAAGAAGTACGTTGAGCCTTCCAACCCGCGGGATAGACTGCTCCTCTATAGGCCCCAGCTTATCCTCTTCTACGATCCACCGCGACTCATAATCTACGCATATGGTATCAGGATATAGATGCTGATTTGGGCCTGTTTGAACCCTACAGATGGAAGCATTCCGTGAATGCTGGAAACGGCACGGCAACGAGAAGCGGACGGAGTCAAAGGACTTTTAACAGGGAATTGCTGCAAGCGAATAAGAGATACTCCCCGCTCTATGTACTATTTGTCTATGTATATCACTATTTATATTCTGTTTTCCCGGCTTCAATTGGTATAAATATCCTCCCATAGAAATCTCATCTCAATATTTATCCATGTCACGGGATTGACCTCCAGCCCCAAAAAAGAAACAATCCGAAGCAATAATCACAAACATCGCAGCTTCAACACAACGCAGCCACCGACTACAAAACCTGACTGACTGGCATTTGCTCAGCCAGATCACCCTTCACAATGGCATCCAGTGCGCTTCGCACAATCAGTTGGACTGCGTCGCGGAAAGCAGCCCTCCCCGTCTCCAGAGCTCAGCTATCCTTCAGCCAATTCCGCTCCGTTACCAGCTCATCCACATATCGCCAGTCGCAATCCTCCGCATCTAAAGCATCGACGCCCTCTGCATCTGCCTCTTCTACCCCTACCACTACTCCTGCATCACCGCCCGCTTCTTCGTCTCCATCAACAATCTCATCCTCGAACTCTACCTCCCGTACTACATCCTCTGCAAAACCCACTCCAACAACAGCCACTATTCAAAATCTCAGCAAGACCGGTTTAGATGATAAACCTACGGACCTCGACATCTCAAACTCCGCCGACAATGACGACAACAGTAAGGATCACATCGACTGGACGCGCTCGTTCCACGGTCTCAGCGCCCAGCCCTTCTCAAAGGAAGCGGCCGAAGTCCTCCTCCAAGAAATAAATTCAGACGACGTCGAGATAAAACCCGATGGCATCGTCTATCTTCCCGAGATTAAATATCGACGTATACTGAATAAAGCGTTTGGCCCGGGTGGTTGGGGACTTGCGCCGCGCGGCGAGAGTATTGTCACAGCCAAGACCGTGACGAGGGAGTATGCGCTCGTTGCGCATGGCCGGTTCGTAATCCCTTTTCCTCCCTTTCTCCGCTTCATTTTCTATACGCAGTATCAAGCAATCATCCCATGCAATATGAAATACATATAAACTAACGAAATTTCTTTTTCCTCCAAAAGCCTCGTCTCCGTCGCGCGCGGCGAACAAGACTATTTCTCCCCCGACGGCATCCCCACCGCGACAGAGGGCTGCAAGTCCAACGCCATGATGCGTTGCTGCAAGGATTTAGGCGTGGCCAGCGAGCTCTGGGACCCCCGCTGGATCCGCCAGTTTAAAGCCAAGTACACCCGCGAGGCATTCGTGGAGCATGTGACGACGAAGCGTCGAACGAAGATCTGGCTTCGAAAGGATGACCCGGTGTCGTACCCGTGGAAGGAAACCAAGTGAGATATACATATATGACGTTGGGTGGGTGGAACGCCCATTTTCTGTTAGGGGGGTTCGAATACAGGGAAAGGTAATGGGACGATACGGCCCATTGAGGAATCTGCATGGCGTCTCTCTACTCCAAATGGAACAAGCCTGGAATCCATCCTGCTTCCTGCCACGCTCCGCCGCTGTGTACATGTCCAAGGGGACGGACATTTAAGGGTCCCTAGCCAGTTACAATATCTCCTCTTTTGCTACATATTACATCTCCAATTTATTCAACTCCGCATCCAAACATTTATCAATGTTAGCCCCACACTCGAACTTGTACCCGTGAGCAAGCCATTCCTTTCTGTTACCCGTCTCCCGCTGTGCCAGAATCATGGAAAAAAAAAAAAAAAAAAAAAAAAAGCCAGATCGATCTGAACTTGCCCAAGTGGTCAATTCCCCTAGGCGAATCGGAGTGTCCTGATATCTATCCCCGATACCGATACCGAAACTGAGATACCCATGCCATTCACCTGTTTCCTATGTATTATTATTATTATTATTATTACCATCATTCATCTATCCATCTCGACTTGTCTAGACGGAGTTCGGGCAGCTGATCTGCTCCTGTTACCTTTTCCCTTTCTCTAGTTCATCATCTCCTTCCTCTCCCCCCCCACCACTCCCTCTTTTTCTTACAACAAACGACGAGGGCTTGTATGATAGATAGGTTCTGCATTATGAGATAATTCAAATAGAATATCTGGAATCGATGAATGTATATTTCGCACTCATATATATAAATACATGTATATAATATAAATCCCTTCCTTCATAGTGTTCTACAAACCAATCGATCACCAATCAATGTTCAAGACCCGCTTCAACATAAAAACATCGCAATACTCATCTCAATCCATATATATATATATACAATCTCATATCGATATTATAAACATGCAAATATCCCCCTTCGTAGCAACCCTTGACTCCGCACCACCAGCCAGCTAAGCCAGTTTTTTTTTTCTCCTTTTCCGTTTCCTGTTTCGAATCTCCTCCCCCCCCATTCCTCCCAACCCTAAAGAATAAAATAAAATAAGAATAAATAAGAATGAATAAAAGACTAAAAAAATATCCCGAGAAAATACATAACTATATAGTTTTCGCTTTCCAAAACGCTTATGATAATATCATAATCACGCATCAGATGTCTATCCCCATAAAACAAACCAAAATAAATAAATATAAAACCATGCATGTCCCCTTTTCTCCCTTCCCGCCTTCCCCCCCCTTCTATTTTATTTATTTCCTCTTTAGATTCCCGAATATATATTATAAGAAAAAAGTCCAAAAAAAAATAAAAAAATAAAAAAAAAAAAAAAAAATCAGACAAAAAAAAGAAAATGATCAAAATATCATCGCGGCAACTACCCACAATTTTGGGCCCCGGCAGCCAGCTGCCCTCCAATCCATCCATCCATCCATCCATCTATCTTCCCGAGCTCGATCCCCCAGGCGGATTACCAGCCGCACCATGATAAGCAGTGCCGGCAGCGGGCGCAGGAGGCCGAGGCATCTGCGATTGGATTGTAGAACTGGAAGAGGTCGACGGCGGTGAGCGCGGGATGTATGGATTGTTGCTGTTGTGATTGTTGTTATTATTACCGGTGTTGGAAGGCGGGTGATGCTGGTAATGCTGCTGATGATAATACGAGTCGCGGCCCGCGCCCGGGTCTGGATGGCGGTCTGTGAGCTCGAAGTACTCGTGTGCGGATGTCGTTGTGGTGGTGGCGACGGGGGGTGGGAGGAGGTGGCTTGGGATCGAGGGTACGGCACCGGGGGGCCCGTCTTTCTCGTGGATGACGGGCGTGGTGGGCGAGAGGAATCTGGTCGTGTGCGCGCCTGTGCGTCGGCCTGTGGATGGCTCGCGGGTGATGAGGGGGTCTGGGGGGTTGGAGGCTCGATTGCTGCTGTTGTCGCCTGCGGCTGCGCCGGTGCCTGTGCCGTTGGGGTTGTGTGAAGAGAGCTTGCTGTAGTCGTGGGGGATGTTGGATACGTCGATGCGCGGCTGGTCCGTGGCTGCGGATCGGGAATGCAGGGCGCGGACGACGGATGCTTCCGTGTCCTTCTTCGCAGGCGCGGATCGGGTCGAAGCGCCGCGGTAAAGGAGCGTGCCATTGGGCGACCCGCCATCCACTGCGGTGGCAGCGGCGGGGGAGAATGCGTCAGACCCGTCCAGCTTACCGGTGCGTGCGAGGTAGTCATCCATCTCAGATGTTGGAATCATCCGCGCCTCATCTTTCCCCTTGGTCCACTCATCCTTGTTCGCCTGCGCCTGCTCGTGGGATATCGCGACGGAGTATGACGGCCTCGTAACGTCGCCCAGCGCAGCGTCGCCGCCGCCAGGCCCGTAGATGGGGATCTTGCGGGCAGCAAGGACCACTGCACACATGAACTTCGACCGGCGGGTGGCCCGGATGGTCTCGTGGGACCAGTTGGACTTATGGCGGATTTCAACTCTGAGCTCGAGCTTGTTCATGGTGCCAAGGTCGATGACCTCAACGTCAACGTCTGGATGGAAGTCGCGGGAGTTTTCCTTGTCACGGACGAATTTCTGCAGCTCGGCCTTCAGCAGCTGGATGTCTGCGAAGGAGGTGCCAAAATCCACCGTGAGCGTGATCTGCTCGCGCATGGCCTTTGAGCGAGTGATGTTCTCAATCCACTGGGTGTTCAAAATAATGTTTGGTACTTGGAACGTCTTGTAATCTCGAGCGCCCCTGAAAACGGTGTAGAGGAGAGAGATCCGTTCCACAACTAGCTGACGATCTCCAATATCGACTCGGTCTCCTACGTCCATCGCGTGCTTTACGAAGAGGAAAATCGTGCTACCCAGGACCTCCTGGGCGGTTGTGGCAAAGACGAAGGATAGAGAGAGAAGCGCAGTTGCGCCGGCCGCGAGCGTGGTTCCGAATCCAGTGTTGAGAAACGCAACTATTGCCAACTGTTAGCTATATATATATTTTAAATCAAGTACAGGGATTGCGTGTGCGTGCGACATACTGAAAACCAGGACCACCATGATGAGAACAATCACACACAAAAGGCTGTCGAGGACATTAATTGCCTGGTCAACGTCGTGCAAGCTGTTGTTGATGGATTTCTTCACTCTACGGATCTCCGTCAGCGTAAGGATCATCTCTTCCAGGCTGACATCACCATTGCCATCGTGATCCAGCATGGCGAAGCATTCTTTCGCATCTTCTTCACGGTCGGCACCAAGAACCTCGATAATATCCTCTAGGTAAAGGCTCTCTCGCCCCTGGAGAACGAAGGACATCCACATACGTCGTGCAAGTGCTTCTGTCGCCTTGCGCTTTTCCAGCGCCAGGGTCACGACCGAATGGGCCGACGTGGGATTGAAGACCTGCTTCCCCGTGATCTCCTGGGCAACATTGCCGAACGCAGCTGTAATCTTGTCCCCGACTCGGCTCACGCCCTGAATCAGACGCATCGGAGTAGTGGATCCACGCCGCTTGTGGCCACGGGGAAGCTTCATGACGCCAACTACGGAATCTTGGATTGCATAGTCCTCGTCTTCAAACTCCGCACAATAAGCAGGAAAAAGGTTCCGTGACGCCTTGTAGAGCATCGTCAGGAGGGCGATGTTCCGCTTGGACTCTTTGATCCTGGTATCGAACTGTCGCCGGTGGTAGCCGATAGATATCAATTGAATGAGGATCTTCTCCGCAGCCAAAATCAAGGTCGAGACAAACGCGGCAAACAGGATATTCCTGACTACATTCTGCCAGTACTTGATTTGTGTGTCGCCGGAGGCTTGATTGGTGGGGTTTCGCGTCATCAACTGTTACAGTTTAAGTATATACATACATCTGACATACCAATATTGTTTCTCCCAGGGGATTGATATGATAGATTAAAAGGGATTGGCTCAATTTGGAAGACGTACCGGAATAAAAGTAGCAAGGGAGGTCACAGACCAGCCGATGAGAGAAAACGGAATCTCCAACGCTCGCAAGAGGAGGGCATACTTTCTCGTCCCCGAACTTACAATGCCAACCAGGAACTGAAACACATAGGGGACGTAGTGTGCAATGATCTTCGATCCCCACAAGCTCAACCAGACAACTTCCACCCAGGTGAAGAACCATACAATGCGCACCCCGCCGATGGCTGCATTCTGGGCGATGGTAGCCCCGACAATGATCGGTATGGCAATGAGCAACGCCAGAGGCAAAACATAGATAAAGTACCGCGTGATGACCGAGTAGTTCAGGATTTTATTGTACAGCTCTCCCATGCGGGTGAGGGTGCCATCCTCGGAGGCATCCATCTGCTTCCCATCCGACAAGAGCATCCTACGCCCGCCCGGTCTGTGACGGAACATCCCTTCCTTCTCGTTCTCGTCCTCGTTGTCGTTGTCGTTGTCGTTGTCTTTGTCGTCGTTGGCAGGACGGTCGGTGGGCGGGACATAGGATGAAGAAGAGCCATTGTTGGATTGGACCGTTCTAATCCCAGCATAGCCTGTACTAGAGACGCTAGTCAGGGGAATGGTGTTGTCGTCATTGCTGGCGGCATCATCTCGTTTGGGAAACCTGTTGCGGGAATAACGTTTACGTCCAACACCCAGCCGATCCTTCATGGATGCCAGCCTGCCAAGGCAGGGGGAGAATTGCAAGGGGGAAAAAGTGCTGACTTAACGGTTGATCGGTGGGAATCTAAGACGGCGCGCACGCTAAGTATGCGAGCGAGTATGCGAGTGCGCAACACGATGCGACGTGATCTGCGGATTGGGCCCGAGGTTTGACTGAGAGCAGACCAAGGGAGTAGAAAACCCAGATAGTTGTAGGCGGTAATTGGCGATCCAGAAGAAATAACCAAGGAGCGGTGCTCTATTAACGATAGTTGAAGCGGGGCCCTCCTGTAGCCAAAGCTGGTGCAGAGCGGCGATTTTAGAACAGACCGAGATCAGAGTAACAATGACACAAATACAAAAAGGATATAGATAGATCTAACGAGTGTCAGAGTCGCAGACAAAGGAGAAAAGAAGGAAGGAGGAAGGAGGAAAGATTCAACAAGACGTGATTCATCGCCAGGAGATCACACGGGCGAAAAGGAAATGGAAGCAAAAAAGGATAAAATTATAAATAACCATAAAAATACAACGACGACGACGACGGGTCCACGGTCCACGGCCCACTGGTCGATCTGGTTCTGGAGCGTGACCGGCGCATCGAAACATGGCGAGCACGAGTTGATTAAGCTCCAGGCTTGGCCGGTTAAGGTTTGCGGCGTTCCAGGGGTGCAGGCTTAACGGGAGCTGGTTAAAGGCGGCGCCGAGGGCTGAGGGTGGTGGGGGTAAAGGCTCAGGCTGGCCACTTTTCGAGCAAGCGAGTTGACCTCATTTGAGATCTGTCATAGGAGACCGCAGACGAAGAAGCATGCGCTGGCGGGTGGAACACAGCGGATACGCAATCATCGGAGACAATGAGGCATCGATACCAGTAGCCACGCCATGGCTCCTCAAACCTCCGTCGTGTCATGGATGAGCGTGTTACCGTCTTCCCCTGCGCCATTTGGAAGAACTGCATCTCCACACGCGGACCACGCAGGATGAAAGCAGGATTGCGGGTGGAGCCAAATCGAGTTCTCATGCAATGGGGGAAGAGAAGGGAAAAAAAAATCACCAAAAAAAAAAGCCACCGAAAAAAGCCGAAAAACCCACATCTTCAACTGGCACACACAGAGACTGTTTGGCGTTCTGGACCAGTAACACGGGCTCTGATTGGCCACTGGCAGCTTGCTCGCTCAGGAAAGCGACAGACAAAATGTCAACAGACGACTTGAATTCATCTTTTTAATTTTGATCTTGCCATTGTGTGTTGAGGCACGGTAAGTATCAGTATCCGCCATGGGGAATCACGGTGATGGTGGTGGATTCAGGGCATTTGATACCATCATTCATCCCTTTTGTCTTCTCTTTCTCTCCCGCTGAAAACAATGGCCGCAAAGGCACCTAGTCGCCGTGGATGGTAAAGCATCCCATCAAGATTGGAACTGCTAAAGACCAGTGACATTCCTCTCACTCTGTCCAGATACAAGTGGCAGGAAGAAATGAGCTACGTGTGGCCGCTACATGCACAGCACATATTTCATCAGTATCTCCCCCGCCATGGCCGGGCATCATCCCCTGCAAGAGAAGTATAGGGCACACTTCCAAGTCATTTGAGTTTGATGGGACTGGATCGGATCGGATCGGATGGGATAGAGAACTTGACTTACAACTTTCTCAACTTAGACAACTTTTCTTTACCTCGACCTGGGCCAGCACGCGACGGCACCGTTTGATAGCAGTTGATGGGAAAGACATCATAACACGGTAGCCCGTGTTTCATGCCATTCCGCCACTGTGTGCGGCGGCGGGTTTATGTTCATACCAAGGGATCGGGATCGGGATCAGGATCAGGGTCGGTTTGCTTTCCCAGCCGTTAAAAGGTTCCTGGGCCGTAGAATTGAAAGGCAAAGGATAGAAACAGACGCCGTGTGCCGCGTGAGATGTTATCTACCAGTTTAACCTTGGTGCAGCAGTCCCAGATGTAAATGTACATGTACATGTACATACATACAGTACATAGGGGAGAAACGAACTCCACGCCCAACGAGGCAGCTAGAGCGAACTTGAGGCGACCACTGAAGGCGAAACCCATATCGCGGTCACGATGCATCCGACATCTTGTTGCTGCCGGCATATCCGGTATATAAGTAAATACTCATGGCCCGTGGACCACATGGTTTCCTTTGCATAGCTAGCTGGCCTAGCCTGGGTGGCTCAGTATGTAGATCATTGTAGGAGTGCTGCAAGAAAACCATTCATTTCATCAGCGGGGTTTCCGCTCTAAATAGAAAGCATGCCCGATAGATACGATCCGATTACTACGAGTAGTAGTTGAACTCTGATGGAGCGGAGCACGGAGTTCAACAATCATAAGCCCCCAATCGGTCAACAATTCCAAATCTGCTCGCTTTGCCTAACCTTGATCCAATCGACAACGACGCTAATCGTATCACTAATCGTTCAGATCTCTGTGGCTGAGCGGGGAGCAGTCCGCAGTCCACACAGGCTGCTCATCCTATCACCATCCCCATCGTCGTCGATTCATCGTCGATTTGGCTTGGGGAATAACGCAGAGCAACGACCAACGAGTGAAAGCAGCCCAACCCGGGGGAAATCGCATACGCTGCCGTTACCGCTGGAAGGGGGAATTACGCACCCGGCTGGCCCGAGGCTTACCGTACATTACATACATTACATACATTACATCACCACCTGCGCCGGCCGATCCGCCTCAACCCCACAGCAAAACCTGCGATTCCTCCTCCTCCTCCTCCTGTTTTCCCTTCTCTTCTTACTCTTCTTGCTCTTCTTCAATGCTCTATATCCTCTTCTAGCTAGCCAGGCGATTGTGCTCTGGCTTCGCCATGCCGCTCTGCCGAGCTGTTGACTGATCAGGCTGAGTGACGGTGAAGCTTCGACCTTCGGAGTCCACCCGTTAACTCTATTTCACTGCCCTCAGCAGAATATTTGGAATCGGTCTTTATCGTTGTTACTGTTGCAGCCGCCAACTGCTTTCGTTTTCTTTGCTTGAATCAACAACTATGGGCTTGGGCGTCGTCGTACCTTTGACTTGTGCACCGGTTGGTCCATTCGATGTTATCCTCGTCATTCGCTTCCCTGTAACTTATATGTCACTAATCTGCCCAGTATAGTATCTACAGCGTATGCTCTGGTTCTCACGATATCCAGATATCTAACCGGCCAGCCGGAGGCTAATTATACTACGTATCTGGCTATATAGAGAATATTTACTCTCGCAATAATATGTACTGTACTCTTCTTGAGCAATGAATGCTTTTGAAAACGAGCAGGAAGCAAAAAAGAGAGTAAGGAATAGACACAGCCACCATGCGTATCCTCTCGTCCTCCATCGCCGAGACGGTGATGCTTGCACTGCTGTCGATATGTGCATTCGCCCTCCTCTCTGCCCCGGTGCAGGCGCAGACATCCCAGCCATCCAATGACTCCCAAGATCTCCAAAAGCTTGCACCTAACAGCAATTATCATCTACACACCGGGCTCACATCGCTCGACCCGATCCAGCTGGCGCCATTAACCAGATCTTTGACTGATTTGGTAGGACAAGTTTACCTATATGTCTCTTTCAACTCCCCCCCCCCCCCCCCCCTCCTACCCCAACATGTCACTGCCAGGAAATAGAGTTATTGGCGTTTCTGCCCCGCCACCCGCCACCACCACTCTTCCGCACTGACTGGACTGGCATTGGGCCTTTGGATCACGCTGGCTGACCATTACAGGATTTCAACACCACGGGAACATTAGTGATCATAGATTCCAACAACGCCACCGCATTGAATGGGACCGACATAGCTTTAATTAGCTGTGATGCATCTTCCTATTCTGGCGGTGCCAAACCGGATAGCATCCTACAATCAGCTATCACCGGCCGCCCCAGGGCCATCGTCCTCTACACCACTGAGTTTTCCCACTGCAACTACTCTACAAAAGACGGGGAACGACCCCGATACCATCCTATTTTCACCACCACTAATCCCCTCGCTGTCCGCGAGGTAATAGCCAGCCTACGCTCGGGGCAACAGTCCCTAGAGGATGCAACCATAGCCCCAGACATGGACGTACGCCAATTCACGCCTACGGATGAAGGCAACCAGCGAAATAATGGTGAGTTGTGCTCACAAGAAGAAGACTTGGTGTTACATCTGAATCTTAACCAACCTCTTTAGTAGCCATGATAATCCTGTACAGCATCACTGGTATCATCACTTCGCTGTTCCTCATCGTCATCGTCACCGGAGCCATCAGAGCCCATCTTAACCCTGATCGTTATGGACCTCGAAACACCGCTGGTCGACCCCGCCAGAGCCGCGCCAAAGGCATTGCACGAGCCATGCTCGAGACGCTACCCATTGTCAAGTTTGGTGACCCGGAGGACGATAAATCTCCAGCAGCGAAGCAGGACCTTGAGCTCGCGTCCAACTATGCAGATGCTGACCATGATCGGAGAAGTCATGATGAGAGGGCTGATGGTGTCACAACCCCTGACACGCGGCAATTGGACCACCCCCAGCCACAGCAGAAGCCAGTGGAATCAGAGCAGCAGCAGCAGCAGCAGCAGCAGCAAACTGCTCAAATATCCGCGGCTGCTTCGGCATCCTATGTACATATAAATAAGGAACTGGAGCAAGAGGAAGCGGGTGTCATTGGCCCGGCGGCCCCTGAGCCAAGCCCTGTCAGCCCAGAGCATACGACAGATGGTGGTGCATTGGGCTGCCCCATCTGCACAGATGATTTTGTAAAGGGCCAAGACGTGAGGCTTCTCCCGTGCAAGCACAAATTCCACCCAGAATGCGTTGACCCTTGGTTGATAAATGTCTCCGGGACCTGTCCTCTCTGGTGAGCCTTGCCGCGTTCCAACCTCCCCAAACTCTACATCCCGTCGCCAATCATATCCATATCATGCACCCCTTTGCTAACTCCCTAACCAACCTACAGCCGCGTAAACCTCAACACCCAAGAACCGGACATCGACTCCGACGACACCGCAACACCAGCCTCTACATCCAGAGCAAGCACTCCCACTTCCCAACCAGCAGCGCAACCCAACCCCTCTCACCACCATCAATCACGCCGCCTCGATATGCTCCGGAGAATGCAACGGAGCAGCGAACCCCACCAGGCGAACAGCAGCAGCAGCGGAAGCAACATCCACACGATACCGGTATCTGAGCCGCCCTCGTCGTCGATGGTGCTGAGCCAGGGACAGCCAGATGAGGCATCGAGGAGGCATCGGCTATCAGCGTGGTTGAGGGAGCGGTTCCGGGTGCGGACGAGGCGGCATGGGGATGATGAGGATGACGAAGATGATGGAGAAGATGATGGTGATGGACATGGACATGGCAATGGCAGTGCGACACGGACGAATTCCGGTGCTGGTGCCGGTGCCAGTGCCAGTCCGAACTCCCCCGCCCACGCAGACGGCCACACAGAGCCTGCTGCAGAGACAGCAATCCTTACCACTGCTACTACTACGACGACGACGACTACCACCCGCAGCACAACCCCTCCTCAACAAACAACAATAAACCCAGCGCCTCCAGAGCTCTGCGACAAATCACCGAGATAGCGCCGGGCGATTCATGCCCTCACTATTCCTCCGTCCCTCTCCTTCTTTTGCATGATATTAACACCTCTCCTTCTTGCCGCTTTATCATATTCACTCCTTCCTTTTTGTTTATAATAGAGATACCTTGCGAAGCATATGCGATGAACAGCTGAATGAATAAATGTGTAAAAATTGGAATCAAATGGGATATATGACTGGATGATTGGGATTTTGCATATGCACGCACGTCATGGAATGGGGACCGGGCGGGCGGGTGAATTCTACTTCATCATCAATGATAATATCTGATTTTGTTTTATGTGATGTTTACTATTGTTCCGGGTATTAATAACCCCTTGGTTTGGTTTGGTGCGGGTGTTTTGTTTTGTCTGTATATATAGTTATACTTTCTTTCGTATTTCGGCGGGGCGGGCTTGTTATCTTCGTGCATTTCTTGCTATATTTTTTTCCCCTCTTCTCACTAGACTGACTGGTTCATGATTATTCACATACATATATATACATATATAATAAAGTATGTATTTACGGGGGGTTTTTTTTTATTCATTCAATTGTAGTTGAAGTGGACATAGAATATGCTACGTACAGTACATTGGACGGAAGAGTAATTCCTTTTGTCTCGCTCTCTCCCTCTCTCTCTATTCGTGTGTCTCCTTTACAATGCATATACCCATCATAGATATTGGTGGGCACCGCTATGGGGCCAACGCTCTCAGGAAGTAGTCTCCTGCTCCGCCGTTGTTGCGGATAGATAGATATAGAAAAGTAGACAGGTGTCTGTAGGCCAACTCCTCCATCAGCTTCTTATATATATATATATATAACACCCTCCAACTTCGTCGATTGATCTGCTATTGACAGTTGTGAAATGTGATAGAATGAATGCCTGAATCGATGCCTCGGTTGAATGCCAACTACGCCTGCTAATAAATAAGTATACGCCATGCAACTCGGATGGGCTTTTTCTTTATAATTAAACCTCATCATCATCATCTGCTTCCTCTGCTTTCTTCTCTTCTTCCCCTCCCTCTCCTGCTTCTGTTCCCCCAGCTGCAAGTGGCTGCTCTCCGTCTCGCCGTCTCCCCGCATATATCGGCCCAATCAATGTCTCCCCCACATGACTTCGCCGCCCGCTCTTCCTCCTCCTCCTCGTTTCACCCGCGACATCAACCTCAACGATCAACCTCTTCCTCCTCTCCACCATCTCCCTCCGCCGCTCCAGCGTCCGTCCCACATCATTCACATCTCGCTGCCCGCTCTCGTCTGTCCAACATCTCCCGCCACATCGCCATGGCTGCCCCCGCCAACCCCTCAGTATTCACCGCTGCAGTGGTGCCCCAGGCCCCCGAGGACCCGCTCTTCGGCCTGATGCGCGCCTACAAGCAGGACACGTCCGATAAGAAGGTCGACCTGGGCATTGGTGCGTACAGAGACAACAACGCGAAGCCGTGGGTCTTGCCTGTCGTGAAGAAGGTGCGTGGTTGATTGAAGGTCCCTTGCGTAGACTTATATACTAGCACATACATTTACTGCTTTTTTTGCTATCAAACTGCATGCGGGGTATCTGTGGATGGGCTTCGATAAAGTAGATGGATATATAAAATACTGGCTGACTGACTGACTGCTACGTATAAAACAGGCCGATGAGCTCCTGCGCAGCGATCCGAATCTAAACCATGAATATCTCCCCATTGCTGGTCTGCCTGAGTTCACCAGCGCTGCTCAAAGGCTGATCCTCGGCGCAGATTCACCCGCCATCAAGGAAAATCGAGTAAGTCCTGTCTGTACATGTGCATCCATGCAGCAAACGCATTGCGTCTGAAAGGAGGAGAGTGAAGTCCTTTTTTAAAAACAGAAAATCTAACTGATTCCAGGTCATCTCCCTCCAAACAATCTCCGGCACCGGTGCCGTCCATCTCGGCGGCCTCTTCCTGTCCAAATTCCACCCCTCCCAGCCGAAACCAACAATCTACCTCTCCTCCCCCACCTGGGCCAACCACACACAGATCTTCTCCAACGTCCACCTCCGCACTGCCACCTACCCCTACTTCTCTCCGGCCACCAGGGGCCTCGACATCACCGGCATGCTCGATGCCCTCCGGGCCGCACCTCGGGGCTCCATCATCCTTCTCCACGCCTGAA